>NW_023415944.1:0-38917 GCF_013373865.1 Monomorium pharaonis
CGACTTTTCAAGACTATAGCCATAACTATAATTCTACTTTTAAAATAGTTTGTTTAAATACAAATCGTTGCATAAAAATGTCTTTAAAAAATAAATCAGATTGTACGAATAAGGGTGCACAAGCAATTTTATTCAAAGTAGAACTTTTACTCGGCAATAATCAAAGAATTAATAACTTAATTAACTTTTCAAAAATAAATTCTTTCAGAAAAACGTCTTGTTTTAATAATATACTGTTTAGAATAATATAATCTAATAATTAATTTACAAACGTTAGTTAACTCTCTTTTAACTTAATCTTACATATCTGTATACTTCAGAAACTTAAGAATAAAAAAAAAACTTAATATCTTGAACCAAGGCTGTGCGATGTCATTTAAATTAAAATTCTTCCGTTTTTATATACTGAGGTTTTCCGGCAATGATTAACCGTGATTGTGACAACATCCCGGAAATTGCTTTGCAACACCTTCGCGCATAGGACATAAACACCGTACGCCGTTCTGGCGGCGATGCTGAGAGATAAAGAGAAACGAGAAAGACGGTACGATGCGGAAGTGAGAGCAAAGTGAGGCACGAGGAGAATAGCTGCACCGAAAGACAAATACGGCGCCAGACTCGGTTACGTTACAGCCGGCTGCATCCGCGCGCGACACTCTCTACGCCTGCCTTGGCTCTCGCCCTCTTATTCCTCTTCCGTTTTATAGAGGCCGCCGATCCTCCATCTCTGTCCTCCGACACGTACTCTAGATTGTAAGTACGTACACCTCGAGCGTACGCGAAGGTGGACACGAAAAATTATCCAATCCCCGAGATTCTGCCCTGGAAATGCCTTTCGTCTTGTCTTCGCGCACCGGTAGCGCGAACATTCTCTCGAGCGTGGATTTAAACGGTAACGCGATAATTTCTGTGTCCTTTTCTTAAGTGTAATTTGTTTCTTTGCTCGTTTTAATAATACGTTTGAACGATATTGTACAAGCTTACTAAGAAAAATACACACGATATATCGTTTGATCAAAATTTTTAATACCGATGCAAATCAAATTAAATCGTTGAAAGGTAACTTTTAACAACATAATTATATAATTGTTAGATTAAATAATAATATATGAATAATAACAGTTTTTTATATTTTTTGTAAAAAAAATAATGTAATCTTTTCTCCCTTTAAGAAATTTCTGAGAATTTTGAGTTATCATAATTTTATTAGGCGAAAAATAAATTAATAAATGCAATAAACAGGAAGTGCTATTCGCTGGTTGCTTTTGACCCGTTTCAACTAGCTTTTCGTTGCTCGATAATAAAAGTTCAGGTAGGGCGCACGTGTAACTGAAACTCCGCGGTCTAATAATTAGTTCTTCGCGAGGGGTGGTGGAAATAGTGCGGACGGCTGCCGACAAATTCAATTGGTTCCTCGGTGAGGGTATCCCTTGATTATAACTGGACCACTGGGGAAAAAGAAGCGGGCAATGATATTTGCCCGGTTTTCGACTCCCGGCACGTTTCCCCGTAAATTACGGAGGAGAGTTTCGTGCGCCCTTTCCGCGGCGGGGTGTTCTCGATTTTCCGCATTGTACCTCAACGCGAGAAGAATTTCACGTACCGGCGGAAACGCGTTATTAAAGTCTGCGATTTTCTACCCCATCTTCCCTCATACTCTTCCTCGCTCCCTGGCCCTTTCTCGCTCTCACTGTCTGGTATGCGTCCGGGCAAAACTTCCTCGCTGCTCCTTCGTTGAATTGTTTTAAAGCAACGTGAAGGAGAAAAAGCCGATGCGCGTGAGTGAAGAGGAGAGCAAAGGAGAGAGGCAACACAAGAAGAGGGGAGGGAGTGGGAAAAAACTTTTCACGGAGAGGGGGAAAAGTTAACATTCTTCTCTCCGGCCCGATCGCGTAAAAAGAAGATGTCGGGGTCAAGAAGCGTCTTACGTATTCTGCAAGCTCAGGTTTACACGCTCGAGTTATGACCAGAAAAATCGGAAGTTCGCGGCCAGAAAGTAGCTGCCGAGTGCCTCGCGTGTGACGCGCATAATAAAGTCGCGAAGATGCAACTTGGGGAAACGTTTGTTGGTACCCGGAAGTGAAATGTCGAGGAAGAAGTGTCACCAGCGTGCCAAATTTGATTTTCAGAGAGAGAGAGAGGGAGAGAAAGAGAGACGGAGTCGGCAATCCGGCTAGAGCATACTTACATAGTGGAAAGACAATGTTCCTGGGCCCTCGGGGGACAGTCGTAAAACCTCGCAAACACGAACTACTTTGGAGTAGCGGGATTCTATAAGACGTACGTGACGCTGCCAGACATCTTGTAAATGGTCCTTCCGCGGTGATCTTGACGATGACTTAAATTTCGTCAGACAACGATTAGCGAGAAGAATTTATAATTGCCAGTATATTCGCCGATTCCTTGCCGTTTAACATTCTCTTCAAGCATGAACTTGCGCGTGAAAAACGCAATTATAAAATTGTATCAATATTTATTTTTCGAGATATAATTATCGGACACTTTTATAAATTTTTTAAATTCCATTTTTAACATCGCATACATTACGTTTCTCACATCATCAAATCTCTTCTCCTAATCTTAGGAAAGAAAATATACCGAGAATATTGCATTTGCGAGGGTCACTGGTAGTTCTGTTTTCTCGGGTAAATTTTCGTCAGCTCGACATGGACTACCTTCTCGCCTATAACGCCTGCGGACCCCCGAAGTAGAGGGAGGACAAGTCCGTTATTATGAAAATCCTTAGCGGGCGAAAGCCGGGTTATAAGCATGAATAAAATAAGCGGTATTAAAATCCACTTTCTTCTCCCGCTCTCCCTTCTGCACCTGTCCCATCCAACGCCTGCCTTGTTCCCGCCTGCGCCCCACGTAGGAGTTCGGCTTCACGGGCGGAGTAATGGCATTCCTCTTCTCCTTTCTCTTCCTCCTCCTCAACAATTTACTTCGTTTCGAAGCGCTTCTCTATCTAAGCCCGCGGCTGTTCTCCCGGTCTCCGCCACGTCGGTTACCCGATAAACGCGACTCATCGCGCGAGATCTACGATAGCCGAAAGAAGCAATTGGCCGATTATCGCTGATCGTACTTGGAATTACTTGGACATCGAAACGAACGAATAAAACCTTTCAGGGATTAATACTAATAATTCATGAAAGTGCTTAAAGAAAAAAGTATAACAAAAAGACTGAAAAAAATTTTTGCACACATTAAACGTACGTACAATATTTAGAGGTAAGAAATATTTTTTACCGTAAATATTGTCTAGTTACCTACTCGATGGTACATAGCTATTAAGTTCTAGTGCGTTACAAATAGGATCTGCATCACCATTTGACGAATATCATCGGCTTCATAGTCTTGTCAGCGTGCGATTTATTTGCGCGAATGCCGATGTCGAAATAAATTATTCGACACCTACCTCCATCCCGGGAGAATCGGGCAGACCGGTTTTAGAGGTAGTTCTATGGTAATGACGGAAGTACATGAATATTGAAGGAGTAATCTTCGCGGTTTACGGCGTGTCCTTTTCGCGGTGCAGCCTCTCCACGGCCCGTGTCGGCGGAGTTGGGTCAATATCGGTTTAAAGTTCGCTATTTTTTTTACACCGTCAAATAAATGGACCGACCGAGATAAATGACGAGAGTATGCCAATATTATCGGGCGATCCATTTTTCATTCGAACGATATTGTTCGCATCGGAACGTGGTGGCCGGCCTCCGAGAAGTGAATAATTAATTATACGGTTATAATTAGTAAAAATATTTGATCAATATCGTTAAGCTGAATAAAGCCGGATTTTAATCTAGAATTCTCCTGGCAATATTGCGCGTATGCAATAATAAAATAACGTGCACCTCGTATTAAAGGCAGATTCACTGTGTTCTAACGAGCAATTATGCGATCGTATAAAGCTTGATGTGCCGGGAATAAACAGTAATTGCATGGATGTCCAATTAACAACTGTATATCTAGAAGGTTTGTATCCTGTATTATTTCTTTTAACGATTCGAGTAACACAATGTTGCGTCAATGTTATATTTCAGAAAAAGTTGAAGTAATATTACTTTTCTTTTCCACGTGTCGACTAATGCCGATTACGGTTTGTTGAATATCTTTCCTTAATGAGAACCACAACGTAATTTTAATATGTAAAAACGAGAGACATAGAGGAAATTCAGATTACAGTTAGAGAAATCAATGCTAAATGAGATTACGAGAGCGTACGACGCGACCGAAATGCGAATGATAAAGATACGAAGTGAAGAGAGGAAAGCTCGTGAAGGTTACGAAAGCTGGATGTGCTCCAAGGCATGCAAGCGGATGGTCCCAACATGAACCTTTTCGCGCTCAAGCTGACAGAAGGATTACCGAGACTTTGCTCGGTTACATAAACAATGCAAGAGCGCATTTTTAATTAATTCTCTAAAAACAAGTTTAAAAATCAACTTACGAAAATGAAATTTCTTCAATTCATTCAAGCACAATAGAGCTTTTAAAAACATAAGTGCGATTTTCATACGCGAGCAAGATGATTGTAAAATAATTATTAGAACCTATTTTTTTAAAGATTCTTTACCCTAAGATTTTATTTTTTAATGTACCAAACTTTGTTTTTGTATTCTTTGTCTTAACAAAGATGGTATGCAAATATACTATTAAGCAATTAATTAAGATCTCTTTTAGCATTCGCCTCAGCTATTATATATATTATCACTTTTGAATGAAGCGACGTAAAACTGAATATGTATTTTTACATATCAATTATCTCGTCGCAATGCATTTATTTCAACCTGAACAGCGAGACGGGCAAGAGTGGGATAAACGACGCAACGTCCAGGAGTTCGACGAATACCTCAGGTCCCTCACACGAACTGGCGGAATCCGAATGAGATACGAAAATAGATGGGGAAAGGGGAGAGCGGAGGGCAAAGGGCGCGAAAACTGGATGTGCTCCAAGGCACGCGGGCAAGAGGTGTCGCGTGCACGGGCTTGCGGTTCTCGCGGCGTCACGTCGAGAATCACGTCGAGAGGATCTCTCCTTCCTCCCCTCTCCACCCCTTCCCCGTCCGGGTGCGGTCGCGTCTCGTCGTTGTCTATTCTTCCCTATTTCGTCAAGCTTTTACCGCGCTGGTCGGAGTTCTGTCTGTGTCGTTGCCATGACTACCAACGTGCCAAGGTGGTGCGTACACAAAAGTATCAGACCTCGCTCGTTTCTCTTTTTTTTGTGCGACGTGTGCACCGAGGACGGGGGAAAAAGGGGGGGAGTGACGCGAGGTTCAAGGTATGAGAGTCAGATACTTGCGCCCTTTACAAAGGGGCGATATGTGCGAGACGCGAATTCGCGCCGGTAAAACGATTACTTTTCATTGCCGTGCTCCTTTCTGCAATTCACACCCCTATGTCTGCTGCCGTTTTAATTGGGAGCGAGACGCTTTTCATTTCAACAGAAGGGTTCAACAGAACGTTCGTGGAGTACAGTGACGCGTTAGGAATCTCGAGGAAATATCGCAATTAATCGAGTTTTAAAAGTGCTAAGGAGATAAGATGGCCTGATGGGACATTTAACGAGACATTTTTGCATCTTATTACATCAAAAGCTAATTTACAAATAATAACCACGCACTCCATTCAGCTCATCATATTACCATAGTATATTATGCATCGTCTTACGCTTACCTGGCTAATTTTGTTTATGGAATCCCATTATTTCTGAGTGGTTCCCATGCAAGCATTGTCCATGCGTGACTCTGTCATGGAGATTACGATCCCCGATCGCGTATCTTAATTGTATACGCTTTACAGAGGAAGTTATTACTCTTTTTCATTCTAAATTGCTCCGCGTTCCGGTAAATGGTTCCGGAGAATGAGTTCCACCACTTGCCCGGCTCTCTTCTCACGCGAAATTAAATCGTTGCGCGCCGAACAATACGCGTGCCTAATTCCTGAAGACGCATAATGACAATAATAATACGCGGCGGGCGCGTTTCTGAAGGAGCCAGGAATGCGGATAAGGGGATAATGAGAATGTTTTGTACCGACGTGCCGCGGCGCCGCCGTGTGCAGTCGTCGTCGAGGATTCTTCGTGCCCCCTTCGTACGAAACGCCATTGTATTCCACGTGCGGCAGCAGCGCGGGAGAAACAACGTGGAATAGAGGTCTCCGCGGCCGCGAGCGATACTATTGGCGATCGCGATACCGTGATTGTCACGCGGATAACCGACGCATGCAAAGCAGTCGCAATTAAGCCGGGATGATTTGCATAAAGGTATTGTTTAATGGGAGAGAACGACCGCGTGTGAGGCGAGAGACGCGCCCGGCCGCGAGAGGGAGCGAGAGAAATACCGGTGATGAGCTCACGATAATTCGATTGCATTCCGTTGCCCGGCCGTGCAACTGGACGACGGTCAATGTTCAACGGCAAGGCAGTTATCGACATTGCGACGAGTGTCGATTAGCCGCAAATTGTGGTCGCGCAGCGATAAATACCCACGGCGAGAAATAACAGCGCGACTGCAGTAAAAATCCCCGCCTCTCCTCCTGCACCTCGCGGGGACACTAATGCGTTTTAATATCTACTATTGTCTCTTATTTCTTCGGCACGCCAAAGTCCGTTCTTCCGCGATGGGTGGTCTTTCTGCATGCCACGTCGAGTCGCGTCACGACTTATTCTAAGATAAAGCGTGTTGCGGGAACGAGAGATACGTTCGCTTATCAATCATTCACGGAAGAGAATATCGTAATCGCGGAGCCGCGAAAAGATTAACGTGCGCGAGGCGCACAACGGGAGGGGGTGAGGAACGATCCGCGTCGCGCAAGCACGACGCCTCGTTTCGCACGACGCGTCGTGCTTTATATCCTGCTTGCAGGAAAGCCGGACGTCAATCCTTCTTAGATTAACGCATTCCCTGCTGGCGTGCGCGCGCCCGCTCGGGGCGATGATTTATGATGTTATATTTCCCCTCGCGGCATTTGAAATGGAGATGTTTCAATGGTAAACGTCCGTCGCGGGGGAGGGCGAGAGGGGGAAAGGGGACCTTCCATCGCGACGCGGCGTCGTGAAAAGCGCCGTGCCGGGCCTCGAGTAGCTGTTAGCGGAAACGCGGCTATTACGGGCGATATCGAAGTTATTAATTTCCGCCGCGCTGCACTGTGTTGTACCCCGACCCCTCCCATCGTCACGTCCACGTCGCCGTCCGTTTGGTAACGAGCGCATCCCTTCGCCGGCATCCCGTCGTTCCGTGACTTTGCGAAGGACGCGGGGAAAGTTGCTTTCGCGGGCTTGAATAGAATACTTGCAGCCAAGCCTCGTGAAGCACCGCCGCCGCGCCGGTACGCAAACCGCTTGGTCATCGCGCGATTGATCGGACGGTCAGGCATATCCCGACGAATAAATGCGATGTGACGAGTAACTTCGCGTTTAATATAAATATATATATATGTGTGTACAATAAGCGGCACCGACATCGGTATTTCCGACAACGCTGCCGCATCTTCTAAAGATTAATATCTTTGTTACGTTTTAACGTTTAAATATGTAGGAAACTTGATTCAAGGAAACTTTTTGAATTAATGAATTCCATAAAAATTCGTAAAAATCACATCCACATGTAAAAAATAGTAAATTCATTATATTTTGTTAAGGTACACATATTTCACATATTTATCATGCAACTTGAATAACAATAATAACAAGATTAATAAATTTTTATACTTCTATATTTTTGTAATATTTTCGCTTATCAATCATTCATGCCCAAATTTTTTCCAACGTTTCATCAAATTCCGTCAACATTTTCCCCTACATTTGCATATGAAATTTTTCCCAGATTTTTCCAAATTTTAAAAAGCCTCCAATCCAATAATAACGCTGAAGATAAATATACAGTTCATAAAATACAGTATGCGAAAGGATGAGATATGCTAAAGAATCGCGCGCGAAATACTCTACCCAAGTTTCCTTATTTGCGGTGCTTTGTTTTACGAGCTCTGTGCAAAGATGAAGCGCTATGATGGCGTTAAAAGCATATACTCGTATCTTTTTATTACCTTCATCATTCAATTGATGTGCCACTAAGAAAGTTAAGCTTTATCACCTACACTACGGCTAAGGGACTCGACTCGGCTTTAATATACGGAGCTTAATTCCTCTCGCCGTGAAAGCATCTTTAAGAAGAATAGCTCTTTCCACAACGTCGCGTAATAGCCATAAAGTATCGCCGATTGAAGAGTCGACATTGCGGTGAAATATAATAATAAAAATGTGATACCCATATAAAAATCTTTGTGGTCACTTTCGTCGAGTCATGTAGCAATAAGCATTACAATTAATTTATTCTTTGAACGGTACGCGTTAACGAGAACAAAACGAGAATAAAGACTACACTTTATTTTTCCCTTACGTTTTTAGATTATATCCGTCTCTTCCCCCTCCCCCCCCATCCTTTGTGCGATATCATCCGAGATGAAAAACCAATCGGCCAAAGCAACGTCGCTAAAAGCACAATAACTGGGCCGCGAATCGCGACGGACAAATCGCGTTATGGCAATCATCGCAGAACGCCCATGCGACTCACTTTTTTTCCCTTTGCGCGAAAGTTCCTGTTGATTGCCGGCAGTGATTCAATTGCTCGTACGGAAACACGACCAGGACGCGCGCCGTCAGAGAGCAATCGCGTTAAAAAGCCTTGCCGTCGGGTTTGTCGTTCGAGAAAACGCGTTCTGTTACCTCTTTTTTTTTCTCCTCTTTACTCTCGCCGAATGTATTTTCGATCTAGCTTTAGCTGCGAAAAACGGCCAATGGAGTCGCAATTCGTCGCGTCGTTATCCAGAAGCCCCGAGGGCCGATCACACATCTTTCGTAGCAAACGGCAAAAAGAGGGGGAGAGGGGGAAATAATCGAAAAGGAGTACGATCGCGCCAGCGAGGAAAATATATTTCTGCTCGGGTCACTTTCGAAAGATCGACGTGAAAAGAAAAAGCTAAATTTCGGCGAACCTCGCAGATCTGATATGAATTCATCTATCTATACCGTCTTATATTTCGTTGCATTGTTAAAGAAAAATGTAGGTTTGAAAAGAGTTCTTTGAAACTAGATTGGTTTCCTTTTCGTATCTTTCATTCGTATCACTTTTCCTATTTCTTTCGTACTTTCCCTCTCATTTATATATATTTAAAAGTTACTGAATCTAGATTCTTCTTCGTGAGCCATCGTCATGTTGCGTATACATAAAACTTTACACGACACGACCATCTAATCTGCTTGTTAAACAATATAATACAAACGGAATAGCCGCCGTTTGGATTTTAGATGAAAGCTCGGCATGTTGACGCAATTCAATGCGCGGCGAGGTACACAAATGCGGCTTTCCCTACGGTGGTTCCGATCCAGACGGATCTGATCTGCTTTCCCGCGTATTTAGCAATCAGTGGCCAAGGAATCAATCCACCGAGTAAGCATTCCAGCAATTGAATTTGCAATGATCACTATCAATTCAAGTACAGTGTATCATGTACCCTCATAGGTCTTTTTAGTTGTAATTTACTTCGTTGTACAATAGCACCAATATACGTGTGTGACGACATGAAATCCTTGTTATACTAATAGTAGATTTTCTGCCATTTCGACGGACTTTAAAATAGATACTGAAATTCTAGTACCAGTTTCAATGTAGGAAAAAATGATGTTTCGCGAAGATGCACGCGTCGTTATCTTTTATTTGAACAGCCGGCGCTCACTTGCCGCATACGGAATTTCACAACGGCTTCGAGACGAGAGGAGAACAACAACACGCTATCACCGTCACAATAAGCGGAACGTGACATTGGCAAAATGCACTTGTACGAAGGATAAACGCATCGTTCTAGCGGGATTCACTCCGTACGAGCGCGTTCCGCCACCGTCGAGTTTTTGTACCGTTTGTTATGGATATTTCTACTTAAAAAGTGAAAACGTGTACGCGATATGTCGTTGAGTTTGACGTGTGACGCGCAAGCGTATGATACGTTCATTAACATTCATTCCGCTGCGGATATTGTGCATTGGGATAGCGTGCGCATTACTATCCGAGAAGGACAGAATGCAGTTACACATGCTATGCTAGGATAAGCGCACTTCCGAACTTCTCTCTCACCCCCTGTCTCTCTCATCGTCGCGCCTCTGCTTGGCCGCCCATCCTCTTACTTGAATTCCAGTCCAGACAAACAGGCTTGCTCTCTCACAGTCCGCGCGTTTCGCCAAGCAAGCACAAGCCGCGCGAGAGTATTTGCGTATCCCGGCAACCCCCGCTCTTGGGGGGTTCGAGCTCGGTTCTGGCTCTCGGCCCTCCAGCTTGGTCGGTCTCTCCCACCGTTGTGTACTACGCGACAACTGCTAAGTGCTGCAGCAATCCTGGCATCGACGTCTCTTACACGGAATTACTGTTAAGCGCGCGCCGCTTCGCGCATTTCCGCCCTAAACTGATTAGTCCCCATGATTCAACGGAATATCTCTACCGTTCGGCGCCGTGAGGGGTAGGATCGAGAATTTCACGAGAGCGCGCCTGAGAACCCGGTCAAGAACGTCGAAAGACGAGGGGTGTCAACGATTCACCGTTGAACATTAGGCACGTTGACTCGAGGAATTTTGGAATTTAAGCGGGAGTTTACGGGGATGATGGTAGCACTTATTTCGATACGATGTAGATTCCCTCCATTCGCATTTGATTCCGAATGCTGAACATTTTTATGGTTTAGACATTTTACATATTTTTATGTGACAAATGTTTTTGACGAATAAATATACATATAAGAAACATGCGAAAAAAATATGTTTTTTCAAAATAACGTATACGTGTTGCAAATACATCATATTAAAAAGATACGTTTTTTTTTTCAAATACATCAATTAAAATTAAATTAAAAATGCTAAAAGTGATCAAAATAACGCTTTTGTAAAATTAAGAAAACAAATAAATTTTAATTTACAATAGAAGTAAGATAAAACGAAACGAGTCCTAATAATAATAATATTAATCAGGTAAGAAAATAAACAATTAAAAACTCGAATATTTTCAATGGAGAGGAGACAAAAGTAGAAAACGAGTCGAAGTTAAAAATAAGTTATCAGAAAGTATGCGGGGGAGGGGAGAGAGAGCGAGTGAGAGGGAAAACTTTATCTCAATTATGTATTCATAGCTGGAAAAGGTATAACGCGCACGAGGATGGCGGTAGAAGTCAATAGAAATGAAATATCAACGCTGTCGCCGTCGGTTCTACCGTCCTCTCCCAGCCATCTTTCCAATACGAGATCTAAAGTGTTTTTCGATATCTCGAAAAATTCCGCCGCGCCACGGCGCGCATTCCTCGTCTTGGTTTTATTTTCTTCTCTCCCGGGTGCGCATGGCCGATTGCATGTGCGCTAGTAATATAACTATCTCCTCGAGCGCGTATCTCAGCGGCGAAAATCAGTGGTGGAGCCGACCGCCGCGCCTCCAAGGAACATACAATCGTAACTTCGAATATTTCTTACACGCGATACGATATATGAATGATATCAGATGACAGTAAATATTCATTCAAAATTTCATTATTATACAGCAGATGTAGTTGCACACGAGTAAATGCACAAATATTATATTATGTATCTGCTTTAAAGCTCGTACTTGTAATTGTTACACAAATTTCATATTGAAAAACAGGTAAGATATTTATTGTTAGAATGACACTTTCGTCATGATGTATATAGTTCAAATCATATTTTATATGAATATAAATACCATGAAGAAATTTAATATAATAAATTTTTTAAGTAAATTTTTGTACTTAAAAAATTCATGTCACATACGCATGGTTGCACCAATGCTTTGAAACAATGTCTTCAAGAACTCCTTTTTTTCTCAGATTTTTTCTCTGTACTCACATTCGTAAAAATATTTAATTATAATCTCGTATGCTTATCATCAGAATACGATATGTATGGCGCTTTGCGCGATACTTCCAACGTTAATTACATGCAATGTACATACATTTTATTAATACGTTTTATAAAAGCTAACGTGAAAAAAATATGAAACTCAATTGTAATGCTGAATTTATATATTTCACAGTTAACAGATATACGGCTGTACTTATTAATTAATTTATAACACTATTCAACTTAAAGCCGTTTATAATCGGAAAATTCGAAAATAATATTAACAATTTAATACGATGCGATACAGTGCGATTAATTAAATCAAATTAATGCATGATCATTAAAAAATGTAAAATTGAAATCTAATATTGCAGATATAATATATTTTAAATCTATGTATTAATAAATAACTGATACGGTTTTCCATTACTTTAATTACTTAATCCAACGATTTGCATTGATATGCGAATATTACTCTTTACTTTTAATCCAAAAATATTAAACAAATTATGTCAAAATTAACAAAAAATTCAGAACACGCACAATTCAAAATACATTGTAATCTAAATCTAAATTTTAAAGAATTATTGTTCACATAAATAAATACGCAATAAAACAATAAATTATAATGGCTGCAAAATGCTTGCTCTGATAAACAATTAGTGCATTTGCAATTAATCGTTAATTGCGAGAGTTAATCGATCACGTGTGTTGATAGCTAATTGTTCATAGGAAATAATCCCATATGATATCTTCTGACACTCGACATAATCATGTTTTCGACATGATCGATGAGTAATGCGAGATAAGTACAAGCATTGCAAGGTAAATCTCGCCGCACGGCACAAGCTGATCTTGCGTACTAAAACAAATGTAAAGACCACACACAAGTCTTACCAACACGAAATATCTATTCTGAAATAACTCTGTATGTCGAATATTCTGTTTCTTTCATGTCAAACTAATTATTAATATACAATCAACATAATAATTACACGGTAATACACGGCTTCTTGTTATAATCCGATTCAGCAATTCGTATATATTATTCTGTGTTATAAATCGCAAAACAATAGATAAATTATATTTAAATCGAAAAATTCAAAGTGCGATACACGAGATGTAATTGAATCCAAATCTCATTAAGTATGTCGTAGTGCGTAATTAATCATTACTTGTGAAAATATTGTGGAGTAATAATTTATCAATTTCATTTTCTGGAAATAATTCAAATCAGATACGACAGTATCCAGTTTTTCCCACTCCAAACGAGATAAATCGCGTGAATTATCCGCGATTTGAGAGAAAATTCAAGGCTATATGGAATGGTTCGTGCCGTTTACCCGTTTGTTTGAACAACTGACAACACTGACATATCCTGAATCCGTTGTGTGACATCTAGGAAAAATTAATTTAAAACAAACACTGCTATCTCGATAAATCGATGTGCAAGTCAGGAAAATTCAGCATTATTTCTTAAGCTATAGAAATGTAATAAAGGATAATATTTTACTTTATTACATTTATTTTTATGTTAAACAAGTATTTTTGCAATCTCTAAATAAATTTTTCACATAATTATTTTCCTCTCAAGCTTTCTTTTTAATTGCAAAAAATATTATAATATTCAAATATATAATGTTTTTTAAAAACCTATTTAATTTGCGAGAAAATAAAACTCGAGTTGTGCCTTAAGACAAACGTTAAACGAAAAAGTAATATCAAGACTTGTTATTCTTAAATTTTCCAAGGAAAAGTAACTATCTATATACGGATCTTGCAAAAATATATATGATATATGGAAACTAAGAATCGTCTATATTATTCTTGTTTTACGTTGCATGTACTCAAAATCAATATGCTACTCGTATTACTCTGTGCAAATATCAAATTTGCTCGGGAATAATCTCTCTTAGGAGAATCTTCGTTGCCATAAGTAGATTCACGTATAATAACATTATCATTTTTGGCGACGTTAAGAAGCTTAACGAGCTACGAGCAACCACAGGTTAAGTTATGGACGGACTTCTCTCTCGGTTCAAATGTGGGATTACCAGTATATGTTTGTCGATCGATATCTGCGTTTTGTGTAACAAATAAGACGTGGGACAACAGTGTTATGCAATGCGTAAAACACAGCACTACCGTAAAAAAAAAAAAAACGTCGATGATCGGCAAGAAAAGACGCGTGTCACGAGATTCTACATTCAGATACATTCCTATGCAACAATCACGGCAGTCGTTGCACATCGAGGAAGGTAGGCAACGTCCGTTCGCAATTGCTCCATTGTTAGACTATTTAGATATGTTTCATTGGTAAAGACGTGCACAAAGGAACGATGCCTCGGCCCTTTGGAAATCGCGCCCGTGCCTTGTATGCATGCACTCGCCACGGAAATCGTGCGAGGCATGCAATCAATGCATTAAATAAGCTCCCGCATTCAAATCTGATTTAGTCCGGGCTGCTTTCGTAAGCCTCGTATCTCAGTATAGTTTTCTCAATCCATTACCGCGTTCTCGTAAAATGATTTCTATACTGCGAGTACGTCGAGTAAATCAGGAGAAAGAACGTAATTGAGGACTCCGTGTTCAAAATGGTCCTCTATTAGCCGTGATTTATGTTGTACTGCCATGAAAAGTCGAAACCATAGAAATAATATACGAGATAATTGAGCTTTCTGCGCTATAGACGTAACGTTAATGCTATTGTAATTAAATCAGGCTTAAAGATAACGTGATATTTTTGTGTAAAGTATTTTTTTTTATTATGATAACACGAAACGCATAAAAATAAGCTACCAAAGATATGCGAAAAGCAATATTTTTTCGCCCCTAATGATAATAGCAGAGTAATGGTGCTTAGAATATATACGCTAATACGTTCTTAATTGCAACGCTTTACTATTCACCAATTAAAGCGCATAGGCAAATTACGGTTAGTAGGGTAATTCACGATCGATGGAGTTATCTATTTCAAACGACCTATTCGTGTTAATGGCGATATAAAACGAATCTATGTCACTTGATATCAGAATTAATTGCCAAACAAAAATACCACGTTACGCTAATAACTGTGCATTAGTATCCAGATGATTGTGCGTATTGGCCGCACTACTCGCGGGAATAGTATTACTTGCAAACTCGTGCACGCGCTCTAGTTTCGCTTCGCAAATGAAAGGACGGGGCGACGAAGCGGCGGAGGAGAGTTTTCTCCTTTGCGCCTCTTAAATCTTAAGCAGAGAGACAAATGAAGTCTAGGCGCGACTTACCGTTAGGAGGGAACTCGTAGAAGAACGCAGATCTCGGGCTCAGACAACTGGAACAGAGGAAAATTACGGTTAAAATATGCTAACAATTAAAGGAACGGCGCCGCTTGGCAAACCGCCCGGGCGTCTACGCGCTTTTCCGCTTCGTTTCCCATTCGTTTTCACCCGCGCCGGTATTTTGCCGACGGTGCGGTATCGCCGGTCACCGAACAAACACGGTCAATACACGGTAGCATTCAAGTGACGGGTAACGATGTTAAGCGTAATAGAGTGATTGGTCGTCGGGATTTAATACCTCCTTTGATACGCGAAATGAATCGGCCAGCGCGCATTTCGATACTATTACACGTCGATGATGAATTTACCAGTATTTACGGAGTTAATTTCAATTTAGTTAGTACGTATTATTTCAATTTAATGCATATTATAGCGGCGCGATTTGGCTTCTCGCTTGAGTTTAACGCAGTTATTTGCGTAATGCGCGAAATATAGCGTGATGCAAATTGCGGACGTTCTTTCTAGATTCACGTAGACAATAACATTTGCGAAGCGCAAAAAATACAAGGACGCAATAAATTGTTTGATATATACCTATAATCCAAAGTAATTTTTACTTTAAATACGAATTATATTAAAGTTTAAAAAACCAATTCGAAATAACAGAAAGATTCCACCATGATAACGGTAAAACAAAAATTGTCCTGTTCCATGCAGTCGGAAGTGATCTCCCTATAGGGCCTCAAATTAGATACTGATGGTCAAAGGTAACATTACACGTGCGGTTTAATAAACGTGCAATTCTGTATAGCGAAATTGTGGAATTGTTATGTCATTAATGCAGGTCTCCGTAGCGATATACGCGGTTTGCGTGATCGTACATTGTCCATCGAATAATCTCGGTTTTTTTTTTCCATTACGTGTCTCTCCATGATTATCATGTACAAAACAAGCTATCAAAGTGATTTGCGAGGATATATTTAATTTAATAAGAACTATGTTTTAATGTTCAAACATTTTTAATAGATAACGCTCTCGTACTTTTTATTCTAATACTATCAATTGACAAAAGCTGCTGTAATTGGGACACTGGCAATAACTTAGAGAGTTATATATTCTAGGATATGTTTATCCAATTTGTGGATTAGTAATATTAACAACTTGCAAAATTGAGTAACCAAAAGATATATTTTGTTGCCAATGAAAAGACATGACAATTATAAAAAATTCGAAATATATCTGTTTATTCGTTATGTGCCATTCTTTTACCTGGATTCTAAATGCGCTGTTATATAAATAATGTCATTTTAATGTGAATGCAATATATATAATTGATATAATGACAACCTTTTCCATTTAATTGTACGAAGAGTATGCACAAGTTCCAATGCACGTCTCGGGACACGTGAAGCATCGTGTCACCATAAATGGCGATAGTTCGCCGAAGTATCCCAAGTATCTCCCCGAACCAATAGACGTAGTCGATCTCTTACGGTAGATCGCGGCGGAATGTGCGCGCGCGGCGATTTCCGGCGTTTGAGTGTTAAGGGTCGAGCGCTCACTAATCGTCTTATTGGCTGATCCAACTGATTCGGGGTTTCTATCGAATGTCCCGGTACAAAGCGATGTCCAGTGTAGGAAGTCGAGAAATGTCGCGGATGGCACAGACACACGTACTCGCGTGTACGGCAGGATGGCCCGCGGAATGGAGAGAGAACGGCGAAGAGGTCGGTAGTTCACGTGCCAGAGAATCGGTAATAGCGCGTCGTATCTTGCCTCAATGTATCCTGATACAACGCGCCGTAATACTAACCGCATACTAATAGGACCCTTTGACGAAAAGCTAACATCTCTCAGCGGGTAAACCACGCTGCAATTCCGGCGGCCTGCCTCTTCCTCTGTCTCTATCTATGGTCCACCATCCGGAATCGATTGCCTGGAGTGGCCCCTTCTCCTCAATGGATTCGTAATAGATTCCGCCGGCAACGTAGTACAAACGAAGAACATCCGTCGCTCTCGAAAATCGGCACCACGCTCGGACGCATCCGCGTCAGGTACTGTAGCTATTATTAGCGTAGTGCTGATTTCGCGAGAAATCAAGCAATTTTCACCAATATATGCCAATGGTGACTCAAAAGAAGAGTCGTAACATTCACAATATATTTTTAATTTAATAATTGATATTAAATTATGTGTGTGAGTGTGTGTTGGCGCTTTATACTTATTTCTTTGCGAGTCCTATTATATATTTTTCAAATAATTTTTGCTGATAATTTAATAAACTTATATAAGAAAGGCGAAATGTAGAGAATTTTTTGCTTCTCATTCGCGATAAAATTTTCAGAAAAAGTTATTACGTTATTGAAACCTTACTAGCTGAAATCTGAAAGCGCAATTTACTCGAGAGTTCCAAGCGTCGCAAAATCGATCGTCGCCGATTTGTCACGCCAATTCGAACTATACAACTGTATTGGAACTTCACGTTAAGCTTACAGCATCCAAATTTAGAAGGAGCGATTGCTTCTTTCTTAGATAATGGCGAACGTTACTATGTGCGGAGTAGCAATCGATTTAGAACTGTTAAGAGTCGCGATTACTACGGCGAGAGTGGGCGTTGCAAGGACCGTCGCGTATTTCACAAATGGATGGTAAAATGTTTCCGTTGCTCGCGCGGAGAATCCTGATGAAGCAGCGAGAGTGAGAGCGCGAAGGCTGGCGTAAAATATGCACGACCTATCGTGAATGTTTCGTATGCGTATTGAAAACTGTAGGAAGTCCTACTCGCCTCTGACCTATTTGGTGTCGTGCTCGGATATGCAAATTCTTCCGATGGATCCAACATGAGTATCCTGTTGCGTTTCTCGTATTGTTTCTCGTTTCTTGCTTTCTCCAGGAAATAGACTTTGTATTCACTAACATAACATTTTCTCCGAAATGTTCTTAAAACCTTATAAGACTTATCATGCGTTTTACATTTATTTTTCGATTCTCGTTTTTTAAGTTTTTTAGTTTGTACAAAAACAATATTCAGAAGATCAATAATATAATAAATTACTACTTTTTAATATAATTAAAAGATGCTTTTTATCGTTATTAGTGCCTTGTAATAATTAATGTTAAATGTATTAGTAATAATCTTTTTCATATTTTTTTTCATGAACTATTTAAACTAATATAAAAAAGTTTGAAATAAAAATTTTTATATTTTGCATCCACAGCGAAAGTGCATGTTGTAGAGTTTTATGCTTAAAAAAAATATATATACACATATATACAAAAAACATTATTTTATGTGACGCGAAACATGGCAACTAGCTAAATTGCAAACTAGATTCAGTATTTTTTATGGGTGAAGACATGCCTGCGGTTGACGTCGAATACGTAGAGCGCAGTTAGCGAGAAGGGCATAGAAACGGCACGTATCCGGTTTGCTGCATTAACGTGATTCCAGTATAATCACGCGCGATACATTTGTAATAATGAATGAATTTACGAGAGAATAGCAGTTTCCGTCGTTATTCATAAGCGCACGTTCCTCGTTGAAATTTCAACAAAGTCCGTTGTTTTTGTCTGACAAAAATAATCTCGCGTTTCATATAAAATGCATGTTACCGCAAAACCCACATTTAGCATTACGATATTGGATTACGTTTTTAACAATCGCATTTCTTTCACGCACGAAAAGCAATAAATGTCTAAATTCAACGAAATCTGGTCATTCAGTGTTGAATTTTAATAGAAACAAGATTCATAAGTGAATGGCGGCGATGTAAAATAATAATAAAAATAAGTTTTGATACTGATTGTGAAATGTCATTAAAATATAAATTTTATTGTGAAAAAAATTAACGCGTTAAATAATGGACCTATTGTTTTACTACAATCTAAAAATTTATATAATCTTGTTGTCATTTATATATAGATTATAACTGCATGTCAGTTAGTAATAATAATAAAAAATATCAGCAAAATATAAAATTTAGAAAAAGCTTTTTAACAATTATTTAATTCTGTTGCCTAATATACTAATTATATAAAAACATTAATTTTTTAAATAATGTTTATATTTGATGTTACGTTAACAACCATTTATACAAAGAAAATTTTTCTCCAATGAGTCACGTAATTGTCAACAATATAATAATCGTAATAGCAGCAATAATGATAGTTCCATAACAACAATAAAAATAATTTTCGACTAGTACTGGATATATCATCAAATAGTTTCGCGGCGGAGATAATGAAGCATCGTTCGAATAATTAGGCTAAGCGTACAAGTACAATTCAAGTCTGCTGCATTTGGAATTGTCCTGCATTCGGTGCTGTGTAAATACATCTGTATGGATGTCATGCGAGAAACAACGACGACGATTCCTGGCGGGGTACATCCCGCCGGATTGAGGCGGAGGAGAGGGGGGGAGGGGTCGAAAAATCTGTTGTGTCCTGCGGGATCGATCGGCTGGAACGCGGCCCGACACAATCGCAGGCGGCCGGATGCGAGCGCGCCGAAATATGGCAAAGGACTAAAACTACGATTATACACGCGGGATAACGCGCGAGATCGGGAGTATTTCGCGGCGCGGATAATCGAGCGCGCGCATTCTGGTGACGCGACGCGCTGCAACGCGACGCGACGCGACGCGATGTGCGCGCCGACGAGTCGATAGGATTACCTGGCCGTCGGCACGACAAAACCGACTATCGGCCGTGGCTGTCAGCACGTCAGTCAGGCTTTACTTCGCCGCGTTATTGTCCGTTTATTAATTTATGACCACGGTTCATGCGATTGTTTACAACGCGAATGTCCCGATGACCACGCACACATGGTTGAATCAAACCTATCGTTAAGCCAATTATACTTTTATTATAACTTATTTCCTTATCGTTAAAGGAATATACCAGCTTGACGAAGACGATGAAAACTAAAACAGCATCATCGAGAATCGAGCGAGGAAGAAAAAAAAAACTCGAGAGAGCCGTGACGTGGTTTCGTATCAGACATATGTATATAGAAATGCAGCAGCCTCACGAAGATTTGAATAAACATGCGTGCGGAAGATCTGCGTAAAAAGGATTTAACATATCTGTCGTGACGTCGCGGCGCATGAATCCCACGAGAAGCGAAATAAGACGCGCACGTTTGAAAAAGAACCGGCCTGGTCTACTGCATTTTGATAATGGCGTTTGCATTCGCGCAGGCAAATATCCCTCGGAAAGACGTGAGACTGGCCGGTCAGTTGCATCATCGGCGACGTAATCGTTAAACGCATCATCGACCGTGTGACAAACGGCCGGCGGTTCGTCGGCCGTGTGCGCAACTGTGTGTATAATTAATGCGAGCAATCCATTCGTCAATCGGACGCGATATCCATCTACGCGTTGCTAATGAATTCCGCGATCGTCGTCTAGCCGCTTCGACGCGCGTTCCAACAGCAGGCACGACGGGATCCTCTCGCTCGAGAGACGGATAGATGTGGTTGCAGAGTTACTTCTCTGCCTCGGAATTTTTCTTAGATTACATTCCACTATACATCGGATTATATTTCAATGATTATTTTTTCGATACTTGTTGCATATCTATTTTTAATATTGTAGAAATTTATTATTGAAAACAAAATCTTTATTTCGCATTGTTATGGAGCATCTCAAATGCAATAAAGTCCTGTCATAGATAGATAATTCGTTGATCATACAATTAGTTACTCCAGCAAAAATGTCATTATCGTG
The DNA here is from genome assembly GCF_013373865.1 of Monomorium pharaonis. Classification (NCBI taxonomy): domain Eukaryota; kingdom Metazoa; phylum Arthropoda; class Insecta; order Hymenoptera; family Formicidae; genus Monomorium; species Monomorium pharaonis. Next base: position 20,878 of record NW_023415944.1, read on the forward strand.
GCTTTGGTGTAATAAATTTATTGGAAATTGTAACGTCTATCACGTGAAAGTATTCGGTTGAAGCGTCGAAGCGAGAAACGACGCGCATCTCGTCGGCTGTTTTTCAATATTTTTGCGGCCTGTCTTGTTACCACGCGGTACATGCTTTATAGCACCGCGATAAATTACCATGAAGTTGGTAATTATTTTTGCGTGTGTGAGCAACGGAGAGCGCGCTCGACTCATTGCGGCCAACTTGCTGAATGTTTCGATGAAATTAATGAGCCTATTAAAAATTCAATAATGTCCTTTGCGGAAATTTTTGTAATCAGATAAGTTCTCAATGATATGCAATAAAGACGTAATACCATGCTGATGTTTATCCTTTGACTAAAAGAAACTTCATTATTGTCTGTATAATTATTATTATTCCCTTCTATTGATTATCTTGATAACTATATTATAAAATGTCACATGATAAAGAGAGCAATTAACTGATTATATAAAAGATAATTTCATGAATTGCAAACCAATAATATATAGACAATTATATTAAATATTTCTTAAATTTCCTTAATATTTATTGATCGCTTAAGATTTAATCGCCGATTAATTTATTTCTATAGTTAAGACTCTTTTCGTTTTATTATTTTCTTTGTTATTTTACGATAACTGCATTTCTCGAGTCTTCTTATTTAAGAGAATAATAGACGAGCGCTACGTGAAGAATGCTATTTTCGATTCCTTGTTATTTACAGCGACAGAACTCCAATTAGAGCCACAAAAAGCATCGTTCAATCGATCGTTATTTCCAAGCGATTAATTTTATGGTCACTGCAAATTAGTACTACTTCTAGATTGAATGATAATTAACTGGCATGTCAACATCTCTCCTCTTGGTGTAATATTTAAATATATTTAGACGTTTAAGACTTTATGTAGAAAAGAGCCATTGGCTTTTTAAGTAATATTTAAAAAAATAATGAAAAATCTGCAATTTATAAAAATGCTATGCGTTCTTTTCTCATTTCACAATCTCGAATATCATTTTTATTAGTATTATAATATCATTATCAGTGATCTTCACTCGACTTGGGCGGCAACTTGTGGTTTACTCGTGAGAGTCCGATGGAATTAGTTTGCGCTGTATCATTATGAAGTCAGTCACAATACCGAGTACGGGGATATGGCTCGTGGAGGTGTATTCATTCGCAAAAACGAGCGTGCTTATCGTGGCAGTGAGAGGAGAGAGCAATTTCATGAGTTCAGTGCCGTGGTTATTCGCGCGTGCACGAAAACAGTCGATGGTCATGGCGCGATAATGGAATTTAATAATGCGATATACGTTCCTCCCTTCTCTCTCTCTCTCGCTCTCTTGCGAGTATTCGATACGCTTCTCTCCCTTTCGCCCTCATCGTCTTTCAGCTTCTCCTCCTCGCAACGATGCGGCGCGGCACTGTTAAGCAAGTGCACGGGCATGTCGGGCCAAAGCGCGCTCAGTGGCTCGGTTCGCCGGTTAATTAGCCATTAAATATCAAGCAGCCGGCACGAGACTGCACGCAGATGGTATTTCGGATCAGTTAGAGCAGTTAGCAATGGGCAATTACGGATAATAAACAGACTGCGCGACTGCGGCAGCGTACGGCGCGCGTGGCGTGTTGTACGAATGGTCCGGAAAAGCCGAGTGGCGTTCATACGATACAGAGATGCATAAAAATCGAAATACCATGAAGTATAATGGATTTCCGATGCCCGGAAAATTGATATTTTCTCTTTAAAATATCAATTTTCCCTGTCACGAGCGTCAAAATCATTCGTTACAAAAGCTTCTTAGCATTAGATAAGATTTAAAATTAGAACCCTGCAGAATCAATTTTGAAAGCGAAATATTCAGCCCAGTTTCAGATGTTTTGAATCTGATATATCCGTGTATACGCCGTATTTCTTCGTTAGAAAACGGATATTGAGCGTGCCATAAAAATGCGCTTCATGAACATGGACAATACATGGAATTGACAATACACTCACGATGATCATTTCGCATTTGTTTCAAGGTAGATTAATTAATCGGCGCGCCCAAAATATTGAACCAACTGGATAAACCATTAGCATTAATATTTCATTATTCCTGTGTACTTTATATACACGCGCACATTATCTGAATATCCAGATTGAATTCAGTTAAATGTGAAAATCGTCCTGTTTCGAGCTTTCTCGGATTCGACGAACGTGTTCGATGTCGAACGTTACTGATCGCGATTTGAGCAAGTGATCGATTGCATCGCGCTGGCTTTCTCTTACATCGTAACAAGTCAAGCGTTCAGATAAAATAACACCAATTGCAGTTCTGTAACAGTTGTACATTTATCATTGCAATTTAATTAGAATATCTAATATTTAGAGAGAAACTAAATTATGTATTTAAAATGAATAATTATTGTGTAATATAATAATATAATTATACAATGTTAAATAAACCGAATCAGAATTAGATTGGGAATCAAATGTAAAAATTTGTATATATTTTGTTTAATTTAAAATGTAAGTTCTGCGAGTAACTTGTTTTCTTGATTCATTCTGATGCCTTTAATTATTGTGTTATCTTTTTTTTTGGCAATTGCTCATTTTTATTGAACGCTCTACATGTTAACAATTTTCAGTTTTAATATAAGATGCATATTATCGTCCATTGTACCAGATAATATTTGCGAACAAGGACATAGGTATATAAAACACATACATACACTAACGGTCTTCTTACCTTTGATAGGTTGCCTGAGGTCCACCCGGTGTCACGGCGGTGGTCGTGTTTTGTGTGGCGAGTGCGAGCTTCTGCTGTCGATGTTGGAGCATCTGCCTGCTGAAGACCCCGTATCCGAAGCCATAGATTTCGTCCTCCTCCTTGTCGCTGAGGCAGCTCGAGGGCTGCGCAAAAATGGAGATCGTTTGCTCTTTTCCTCTATCTATACGGCGCGATGGGTTTTGCTTGCGAAGCAGAACTGGGCTACCACTTACGTTGTAAATGGGAGGAGACGGTTATTAAGAGCTCGTTACATAAAAGCAGCGCGTTGTTGTCGCGAATTTTTGTGAGAAAAAAAGACGATGTAATCGAACGTTAAGATCTGATCACGTTATTAAAACCTTGTTAAAATTCAAAGATCTAATTATATACACTATTTCCTGCATAATCATAAGTTTGTATCAAATTTAAAATAGTAATCGTTATGGCACATCATACTATTCTTATGTAAGTTTCAAATAAACTATATATATTTTCTATGTGCTGTTTTTTCATTTAATTTCTTTTAAAATTTGTAACAAAATTTTTCATTTAAAGTTTAGCTACTGAAATATTTGTAATTTAAAAAGTAAAGAAAACACTAATGTGATCAAATTTTGCAATCAAAGCAGATTTAATATAAAATTTCACATTATTATAAATTTTCTAAAAATGTCTCTCTCTTCTTCCTTGCAGAACCGTGATTATATAATTTAAAAATTAGCAATGTATTTATTTTTGCAAACGGTTTTTTTATATATCCATGGAATTATGTTGCATTTAATTAGAAAAATATAAAAAACATTAAATAATGCAAAACATAAAATTCGAAAAAATAAATTTAACAAGACTCGATTGAAATAAGCAAAAAATCGAATAATCGTTTTCGCGTTTAAGAAAAAAATGATATTCTAGAATAATGACTTTATATTAATTTTCCAATTCGACACATCATCGATCTTCGAAGCGGTCTGACCTTAATAGTCAATCGATAGTTCGCGATTTGAAAACTCGATTAGCCATGGGAGAAAGACTTAGTAACGAACAATAACCGATTTCAAGGTGGGATCGATAGAGTCTACATGGTTAATCGTCTTAAAGCACTTTAGAAAGTTGCAGGAGGAGCCAAGTATCCACAAACGCGAAGTATTTGAACTTCCCTGAAGGATTTTCCATCGAATCTCTGTTTTGCTAAACATATCATTGAAATGTGTGTATAAAAGATAGAGATACTGATTACAGAGATAGTAGCATATTTGAAAAGATATTCAATAAATGTACGCAATTACAATTCGCATAATACAATTCATATAATATTTTAATAGGAAAATTAAGTATAAATAGCAAAAAAAAGAATCTTAATTTTAATAAATATATTAGAACACAACAATGCGCGCGCTTCGCGCGCGCCACTTAGCATTTTTATATTGAACATTGCACTTTTTTTTCTTCTGTAATATTACTCTCACACACTTTATCATATTTAATGCCCTTCTCTATCTCACGCTCCTTCTCCCCCTCTCTAAATTACTAATTATATATTAATGATATTAATTATATTATTTTCATATTATTCAATATTATTCATATTACTCTTACATTTTACTTTCTTATTTAATCCTCGTCTTTATCTCTCACGCTCTCCCACTCTCCACCCTCCGACCCTCTCTCTCTCTCTAAACACAAATTAGTAATTATATTATATTTTCATGTTTCTTAATATCACTCTTACATACTTTCACTCCATACTTAATCCCCTTTAAATAAATTAAAAATTATAATATATTATATGTAATGTTACCTGTTAATTTTCAATCAATTTTCAAAACTTTCACTTTCTGGCGAACTCTTTAGAAAATTATTGTACGCGTCCGGAACTATATGAAAACTGCGTTAAACTGAATAAATCGGTCGATATTCAATAAGCACTTCACGTCCAGCTTTCAAAATTCAAGTTTTTCGGGTAAAATAATTGTTTAAAAAATGTTCTAATTAATTATAACGCCCGAACTTTATAGAAACATGTTGTACGCGTCCCAAACTATATGAGAATTACGTTAAAATAAATAGATCTGTCGATATTCGATGAGCACTTGACGTGTAGCCTTAAAAATTCAAGTTTTTCGGGCAAAATAATTGTTTAAAAAATGTTATAATTAATTATAACGCCCGAACTTTATAGAAACATGTTGTACGCGTCCCAAACTATATGAGAATTACGTTAAAATAAATAGATCTGTCGATATTCGATGAGCACTTGACGTGTAGCCTTAAAAATTCAAGTTTTTCGGGCAAAATAATTGTTTAAAAAATGTTTTAATTAATTATAACACCCGAACTTTATAGAAACATATTGTACGCGTCCCGAACTATACGAGAATTACGTTAAAATAAACAGATCTGTCGATATTCGAATAGCACTTGACGTGTAGCCCTAAAAATTCAAGTTTTTCGGGCAAAATAATTGTTTAAAAAATGTTATAATTAATTATAACGCCCGAACTTTATAGAAACATGTTGTACGCGTTCCAAACTATATGAGAATTACGTTAAAATAAATAGATCTGTCGATATTCGATGAGCACTTGACATGTAGCCTTAAAAATTCAAGTTTTTCGGGCAAAATAATTGTTTAAAAAATGTTGTAATTAATTATAACACCCAAACTTTATAGAAACATGTTGTACGCGTCCCAAACTATATGAGAATTACGTTAAAATAAATAGATCTGTCGATATTCGATGAGCACTTGACATGTAGCCTTAAAAATTCAAGTTTTTCGGGCAAAATAATTGTTTAAAAAATGTTGTAATTAATTATAACACCCAAACTTTATAGAAACATGTTGTACGCGTCCCAAACTATATGAGAATTACGTTAAAATAAATAGATCTGTCGATATTCGATGAGCACTTGACATGTAGCCTTAAAAATTCAAGTTTTTCGGGCAAAATAATTGTTTAAAAAATGTTGTAATTAATTATAACACCCAAACTTTATAGAAACATGTTGTACGCGTCCCAAACTATATGAGAATTACGTTAAAATAAATAGATCTGTCGATATTCGATGAGCACTTGACGTGTAGCCTTAAAAATTCAAGTTTTTCGGGCAAAATAATTGTTTAAAAAAATGTTATAATTAATTATAACGCCCGAACTTTATAGAAACATGTTGTACGCGTCCCAAACTATATGAGAATTACATTAAAATAAATAGATCTGTCGATATTCGATGAGCACTTGACGTGTAGCCTTAAAAATTCAAGTTTTTCGGGCAAAATAATTGTTTAAAAAATGTTCTAATTAATTATAACGCCCGAACTTTATAGAAACATGTTGTACGCGTCCCAAACTATATGAGAATTACGTTAAAATAAATAGATCTGTCGATATTCGATGAGCACTTGACGTGTAGCCTTAAAAATTCAAGTTTTTCGGGCAAAATAATTGTTTAAAAAATGTTATAATTAATTATAACGCCCGAACTTTATAGAAACATGTTGTACGCGTCCCAAACTATATGAGAATTACGTTAAAATAAATAGATCTGTCGATATTCGATGAGCACTTGACGTGTAGCCTTAAAAATTCAAGTTTTTCGGGCAAAATAATTGTTTAAAAAATGTTTTAATTAATTATAACACCCGAACTTTATAGAAACATATTGTACGCGTCCCGAACTATACGAGAATTACGTTAAAATAAACAGATCTGTCGATATTCGAATAGCACTTGACGTGTAGCCCTAAAAATTCAAGTTTTTCGGGCAAAATAATTGTTTAAAAAATGTTATAATTAATTATAACGCCCGAACTTTATAGAAACATGTTGTACGCGTTCCAAACTATATGAGAATTACGTTAAAATAAATAGATCTGTCGATATTCGATGAGCACTTGACATGTAGCCTTAAAAATTCAAGTTTTTCGGGCAAAATAATTGTTTAAAAAATGTTGTAATTAATTATAACACCCAAACTTTATAGAAACATATTGTACGCGTCCCAAACTATATGAGAATTACGTTAAAATAAATAGATCTGTCGATATTCGATGAGCACTTGACATGTAGCCTTAAAAATTCAAGTTTTTCGGGCAAAATAATTGTTTAAAAAATGTTGTAATTAATTATAACACCCAAACTTTATAGAAACATGTTGTACGCGTCCCAAACTATATGAGAATTACGTTTAAAATAAATAGATCTGTCGATATTCGATGAGCACTTGACGTGTAGCCTTAAAAATTCAAGTTTTTCGGGCAAAATAATTGTTTAAAAAATGTTATAATTAATTATAACGCCCGAACTTTATAGAAACATGTTGTACGCGTCCCAAACTATATGAGAATTACGTTAAAATAAATAGATCTGTCGATATTCGATGAGCACTTGACGTGTAGCCTTAAAAATTCAAGTTTTTCGGGCAAAATAATTGTTTAAAAAATGTTATAATTAATTATAACGCCCGAACTTTATAGAAACATGTTGTACGCGTCCCAAACTATATGAGAATTACGTTAAAATAAATAGATCTGTCGATATTCGATGAGCACTTGACGTTTAGCCTTAAAATTCAAGTTTTTCGGGCAAAATAATTGTTTAAAAAATGTTATAATTAATTATAACGCCCGAACTTTATAGAAACATGTTGTACGCGTCCCAAACTATATGAGAATTACGTTAAAATAAATAGATCTGTCGATATTCGATGAGCACTTGACGTGTAGCCTTAAAAATTCAAGTTTTTCGGGCAAAATAATTGTTTAAAAAATGTTATAATTAATTATAACGACCCGAACTTTATAGAAACATGTTGTACGCGTCCCAAACTATATGAGAATTACGTTAAAATAAATAGATCTGTCGATATTCGATGAGCACTTGACGTGTAGCCTTAAAAATTCAAGTTTTTCGGGCAAAATAATTGTTTAAAAAATGTTTAATTAATTATAACACCCGAACTTTATAGAAACATATTGTACGCGTCCCGAACTATACGAGAATTACGTTAAAATAAACAGATCTGTCGATATTCGAATAGCACTTGACGTGTAGCCCTAAAAATTCAAGTTTTTCGGGCAAAATAATTGTTTAAAAAATGTTATAATTAATTATAACGCCCGAACTTTATAGAAACATGTTGTACGCGTTCCAAACTATATGAGAATTACGTTAAAATAAATAGATCTGTCGATATTCGATGAGCACTTGACATGTAGCCTTAAAAATTCAAGTTTTTCGGGCAAAATAATTGTTTAAAAAATGTTGTAATTAATTATAACACCCAAACTTTATAGAAACATGTTGTACGCGTCCCAAACTATATGAGAATTACGTTAAAATAAATAGATCTGTCGATATTCGATGAGCACTTGACATGTAGCCTTAAAAATTCAAGTTTTTCGGGCAAAATAATTGTTTAAAAAATGTTGTAATTAATTATAACACCCAAACTTTATAGAAACATGTTGTACGCGTCCCAAACTATATGAGAATTACGTTAAAATAAATAGATCTGTCGATATTCGATGAGCACTTGACGTGTAGCCTTAAAAATTCAAGTTTTTCGGGCAAAATAATTGTTTAAAAAATGTTTTAATTAATTATAACACCCAACTTTATAGAAACATGTTGTACGCGTCCCAAACTATATGAGAATTACGTTAAAATAAATAGATCTGTCGATATTCGATGAGCACTTGACGTGTAGCCTTAAAAATTCAAGTTTTTCGGGCAAAATAATTGTTTAAAAAATGTTATAATTAATTATAACGCCCGAACTTTATAGAAACATGTTGTACGCGTCCCAAACTATATGAGAATTACGTTAAAATAAATAGATCTGTCGATATTCGATGAGCACTTGACGTGTAGCCTTAAAAATTCAAGTTTTCGGGCAAAATAATTGTTTAAAAAATGTTCTAATTAATTATAACGCCCGAACTTTATAGAAACATGTTGTACGCGTCCCAAACTATATGAGAATTACGTTAAATAAATAGATCTGTCGATATTCGATGAGCACTTGACGTGTAGCCTTAAAAATTCAAGTTTTTCGGGCAAAATAATTGTTTAAAAAATGTTATAATTAATTATAACGCCCGAACTTTATAGAAACATGTTGTACGCGTCCCAAACTATATGAGAATTACGTTAAAATAAATAGATCTGTCGATATTCGATGAGCACTTGACGTGTAGCCTTAAAAATTCAAGTTTTTCGGGCAAAATAATTGTTTTAAAAAATGTTTTAATTAATTATAACACCCGAACTTTATAGAAACATTTGTACGCGTCCCGAAACTATACGAGAATTACGTTAAAATAAATAGATCTGTCGATATTCGAATAGCACTTGACGTGTAGCCTTAAAAATTCAGTTTTTCGGGCAAAATAATTGTTTAAAAAAATGTTATAATTAATTATAACGCCCGAACTTTATAGAAACATGTTGTACGCGTTCCAAACTATATGAGAATTACGTTAAAATAAATAGATCTGTCGATATTCGATGAGCACTTGACGTGTAGCCTTAAAATTCAAGTTTTTCGGGCAAAATAATTGTTTAAAAAATGTTGTAATTAATTATAACACCCGAAACTTTATAGAAACATAGTGTACGCGTCCCAAACTATATGAGAATTACGTTAAAATAAATAGATCTGTCGATATTCGATGAGCACTTGACAGTGTAGCCTTAAAAATTCAAGTTTTTTCGGGCAAAATAATTGTTTAAAAATGTTGTAATTAATTATAACACCCAACTTTATAGAAACATGTTGTACGCGTCCCAAACTATATGAGAATTACGTTAAAATAAATAGATCTGTCGATATTCGATGAGCACTTGACGTGTAGCCTTAAAAATTCAAGTTTTTCGGGCAAAATAATTGTTTAAAAAAATGTTATAATTAATTATAACGCCCGAACTTTATAGAAACATGTTGTACGCGTCCCAAACTATATGAGAATTACGTTAAAATAAATAGATCTGTCGATATTCGATGAGCACTTGACGTGTAGCCTTAAAAATTCAAGTTTTTCGGGCAAAATAATTGTTTAAAAAATGTTATAATTAATTATAACGCCCGAACTTTATAGAAACATGTTGTACGCGTCCCAAACTATATGAGAATTACGTTAAAATAAATAGATCTGTCGATATTCGATGAGCACTTGACGTGTAGCCTTAAAAATTCAAGTTTTTCGGGCAAAATAATTGTTTAAAAAATGTTATAATTAATTATAACGCCCGAACTTTATAGAAACATGTTGTACGCGTCCCAAACTATATGAGAATTACGTTAAAATAAATAGATCTGTCGATATTCGATGAGCACTTGACGTGTAGCCTTAAAAATTCAAGTTTTTCGGGCAAAATAATTGTTTAAAAAATGTTATAATTAATTATAACGCCCGAACTTTATAGAAACATGTTGTACGCGTCCCAAACTATATGAGAATTACGTTAAAATAAATAGATCTGTCGATATTCGATGAGCACTTGACGTGTAGCCTTAAAAATTCAAGTTTTTCGGGCAAAATAATTGTTTAAAAAATGTTTTAATTAATTATAACACCCGAACTTTATAGAAACATGTTGTACGCGTCCCAAACTATATGAGAATTACGTTAAAATAAATAGATCTGTCGATATTCGATGAGCACTTGACGTGTAGCCTTAAAAATTCAAGTTTTTCGGGCAAAATAATTGTTTAAAAAATGTTATAATTAATTATAACGCCCGAACTTTATAGAAACATGTTGTACGCGTCCCAAACTATATGAGAATTACGTTAAAATAAATAGATCTGTCGATATTCGATGAGCACTTGACGTGTAGCCTTAAAAATTCAAGTTTTTCGGGCAAAATAATTGTTTAAAAAATGTTGTAATTAATTATAACACCCAAACTTTATAGAAACATGTTGTACGCGTCCCAAACTATATGAGAATTACGTTAAAATAAATAGATCTGTCGATATTCGATGAGCACTTGACGTGTAGCCTTAAAATTCAAGTTTTTCGGGCAAAATAATTGTTTAAAAATGTTATAATTAATTATAACAGCCAAACTTTATAGAAACATGTTGTACGCGTCCCAAACTATATGAGAATTACGTTAAAATAAATAGATCTGTCGATATTCGATGAGCACTTGACGTGTAGCCTTAAAAATTCAAGTTTTCGGGCAAAATAATTGTTTAAAAAATGTTTAATTAATTATAACGACCCGAACTTTATAGAAACATGTTGTACGCGTCCCAAACTATATGAGAATTACGTTAAAATAAATAGATCTGTCGATATTCGATGAGCACTTGACGTGTAGCCTTAAAAATTCAAGTTTTTCGGGCAAAATAATTGTTTAAAAAATGTTATAATTAATTATAACGCCCGAACTTTATAGAAACATGTTGTACGCGTCCCAAACTATATGAGAATTACGTTAAAATAAATAGATCTGTCGATATTCGATGAGCACTTGACGTGTAGCCTTAAAAATTCAAGTTTTTCGGGCAAAATAATTGTTTAAAAAATGTTTTAATTAATTATAACGCCCGAACTTTATAGAAACATGTTGTACGCGTCCCAAACTATATGAGAATTACGTTAAAATAAATAGATCTGTCGATATTCGATGAGCACTTGACGTGTAGCCTTAAAAATTCAAGTTTTTCGGGCAAAATAATTGTTTTAAAAAATGTTATAATTAATTATAACACCCGAACTTTATAGAAACATGTTGTACGCGTCCCAAACTATATGAGAATTACGTTAAAATAAATAGATCTGTCGATATTCGATGAGCACTTGACGTGTAGCCTTAAAAATTCAAGTTTTTCGGGCAAAATAATTGTTTAAAAAATGTTTTAATTAATTATAACAGCCCGAACTTTATAGAAACATGTTGTACGCGTCCCAAACTATATGAGAATTACGTTAAAAATAAATAGATCTGTCGATATTCGATGAGCACTTGACGTGTAGCCTTAAAAATTCAAGTTTTTCGGGCAAAATAATTGTTTAAAAAATGTTATAATTAATTATAACGCCCGAACTTTATAGAAACATGTTGTACGCGTCCCAAACTATATGAGAATTACTTTAAAATAAATAGATCTGTCGATATTCGATGAGCACTTGACGTGTAGCCTTAAAAATTCAAGTTTTTCGGGCAAAATAATTGTTTAAAAAATGTTTTAATTAATTATAACAGCCCGAACTTTATAGAAACATAGTTGTACGCGTCCCAAACTATATGAGAATTACGTTAAAATAAATAGATCTGTCGATATTCGATGAGCACTTGACGTGTAGCCCTTAAAAATTCAAGTTTTTCGGGCAAAATAATTGTTTAAAAAATGTTATAATTAATTATAACACCCGAACTTTATAGAAACATGTTGTACGCGTCCCAAACTATATGAGAATTACGTTAAAATAAATAGATCTGTCGATATCGATGAGAGCACTTGACGTTAGCCTTAAAATTCAAGTTTTTCGGGCAAAATAATTGTTTAAAAAATGTTATAATTAATTATACCGCCGAACTTTATAGAAACATGTTGTACGCGTCCCAAACTATATGAGAAAATTACGTTAAAATAAATAGATCTGTCGATATTCGATGAGCACTTGACGTGTAGCCCTTAAAAATTCAAGTTTTTCGGGCAAAATAATTGTTTAAAAAATGTTTAATTAATTATAACGCCCGAAACTTTATAGAAACATGTTGTACGCGTCCCAAACTATATGAGAATTACGTTAAAATAAATAATCTGTCGATATTCCGATGAGCACTGACGTGTAGCCTTAAAAATTCAAGTTTTTCGGGCAAAATAATTGTTTAAAAAATGTTATAATTAATTATAACGCCCGAACTTTATAGAAACATGTTGTACGCGTCCCAAACTATATGAGAATTACGTTAAAATAAATAGATCTGTCGATATTCGATGAGCACTTGACGTGTAGCCTTAAAAATTCAAGTTTTTCGGGCAAAATAATTGTTTTAAAAAATGTTATAATTAATTATAACGCCCGAACTTTATAGAAACATGTTGTACGCGTCCCAAACTATATGAGAATTACGTTAAAATAAATAGATCTGTCGATATTCGATGAGCACTTGACGTGTAGCCTTAAAAATTCAAGTTTTTCGGGCAAAATAATTGTTTAAAAATGTTATAATTAATTATAACGCCCGAACTTTATAGAAACATGTTGTACGCGTCCCAAACTATATGAGAATTACGTTAAAATAAATAGATCTGTCGATATTCGATGAGCACTTGACGTGTAGCCTTAAAAATTCAAGTTTTTCGGGCAAAATAATTGTTTAAAAAATGTTTAATTAATTATAACGCCCGAAACTTTATAGAAACATGTTGTACGCGTCCCAACTATATGAGAATTACGTTAAAATAAATAGATCTGTCGATATTCGATGAGCACTTGACGTGTAGCCTTAAAAATTCAAGTTTTTCGGGCAAAATAATTGTTTAAAAAAATGTTATAATTAATTATAACACCCGAAACTTTATAGAAACATGTTGTACGCGTCCCAAACTATATGAGAATTACGTTAAAATAAATAGATCTGTCGATATTCGATGAGCACTTGACGTGTAGCCTTAAAATTCAAGTTTTTCGGGCAAAATAATTGTTTTTAAAAAATGTTCTAATTAATTATAACACCCGAACTTTATAGAAACATGTTGTACGCGTCCCAAACTATATGAGAATTACGTTAAAATAAATAGATCTGTCGATATTCGATGAGCACTTGACGTGTAGCCTTAAAAATTCAAGTTTTTCGGGCAAAATAATTGTTTAAAAAAATGTTCTAATTAATTATAACGACCGAAACTTTATAGAAACATGTTGTACGCGTCCAAACTATATGAGAATTACGTTCAAATAAATAGATCTGTCGATATTCGATTAGCACTTGACATGTAGCCTTAGAAAATTCAAGTTTTTCGGGCAAAATAATTGTTTAAAAATGTTGTAATTAATTATAACACCCAAACTTTATAGAAACATGTTGTACGCGTCCCAAACTATATGAGAATTACGTTAAAATAAATAGATCTGTCGATATTCGATGAGCACTTGACGTGTAGCCTTAAAAATTCAAGTTTTTCGGGCAAAATAATTGTTTTAAAAAATGTTGTAATTAATTATAACACCCAAACTTTATAGAAACATGTTGTACGCGTCCCAAACTATATGAGAATTACGTTAAAATAAATAGATCTGTCGATATTCGATGAGCACTTGACAGTGTAGCCTTAAAAATTCAAGTTTTTCGGGCAAATAATTGTTTAAAAAAAATGTTGTAATTAATTATAACACCCAACTTTATAGAAACATGTTGTACGCGTCCCAAACTATATGAGAATTACGTTAAAATAAATAGATCTGTCGATATTCGATGAGCACTTGACGTGTAGCCTTAAAAATTCAAGTTTTTCGGGCAAAATAATTGTTTAAAAAATGTTATAATTAATTATAACGCCCCGAACTTTATAGAAACATGTTGTACGCGTCCCAAACTATATGAGAATTACGTTAAAATAAATAGATCTGTCGATATTCGATGAGCACTTGACGTGTAGCCTTAAAAATTCAAGTTTTTCGGGCAAAATAATTGTTTAAAAAATGTTATAATTAATTATAACGCCCGAACTTTATAGAAACATGTTGTACGCGTCCCAAACTATATGAGAATTACGTTAAAATAAATAGATCTGTCGATATTCGATGAGCACTTGACGTGTAGCCTTAAAAATTCAAGTTTTTCGGGCAAAATAATTGTTTAAAAAATGTTATAATTAATTATAACGCCCGAACTTTATAGAAACATGTTGTACGCGTCCCAAACTATACTGAGAATTACGTTAACATAAATAGATCTGTCGATATTCGATGAGCACTTGACGTGTAGCCTTAAAAATTCAAGTTTTTCGGGCAAAATAATTGTTTAAAAAATGTTATAATTAATTATAACGCCCGAACTTTATAGAAACATGTTGTACGCGTCACAAACTATATGAGAATTACGTTAAAATAAATAGATCTGTCGATATTCGATGAGCACTTGACGTGTAGCCTTAAAAATTCAAGTTTTTTCGGGCAAAATACTTGTTTAAAAAATGTTATAATTAATTATAACAGCCCGAACTTTATAGAAACATGTTGTACGCGTCCCAAACTATATGAGAATTACGTTAAAATAAATAGATCTGTCGATATTCGATGAGCACTTGACGTGTAGCCTTAAAAATTCAGTTTTTCGGGCAAAATAATTGTTTAAAAAATGTTGTAATTAATTATAACACCCAACTTTATAGAAAACATGTTGTACGCGTCCCAAACTATATGAGAATTACGTTAAAATAAATAGATCTGTCGATATTCGATGAGCACTTGACATGTAGCCTTAAAAATTCAAGTTTTTCGGGCAAAATAATTGTTTAAAAAAATGTTGTAATTAATTATAACACCCAACTTTATAGAAACATGTTGTACGCGTCCCAAACTATATGAGAATTACGTTAAAATAATAGAGATCTGTCGATATTCGATGAGCACTTGACGTGTAGCCTTAAAAAATTCAAGTTTTTTCGGGCAAAATAATTGTTTAAAAAAATGTTATAATTAATTATAACGCCCGAACTTATAGAGAAACATGTTGTACGCGTCCCAAACTATATGAGAATTACGTTAAAATAAATAGATCTGTCGATATTCGATGAGCACTTGACGTGTAGCCTTAAAAATTCAAGTTTTCGGGCAAAATAATTGTTAAAAAAATGTTCTAATTAATTATAACGCCCGAACTTTATAGAAACATGTTGTACGCGTCCCGAAACTATATGAGAATTACGTTAAAATAAATAGATCTGTCGATATCGATGAGCACTTGACGTGTAGCCTTAAAAATTCAAGTTTTTCGGGCAAAAATAATTGTTTAAAAAAATGTTATAATTAATTATAACGCCCGAACTTTATAGAAACATGTTGTACGCGTCCCAAACTATATGAGAATTACGTTAAAATAAATAGATCTGTCGATATTCGATGAGCACTTGACGTGTAGCCTTAAAAATTCAAGTTTTTCGGGCAAAATAATTGTTTAAAAAAATGTTATAATTAATTATAACAGCCGAACTTTATAGAAACAATGTTGTACGCGTCCCAAACTATATGAGAATTACGTTAAAATAAATAGATCTGTCGATATTCGATGAGCACTTGACGTGTAGCCTTAAAAATTCAAGTTTTTCGGGCAAAATAATTGTTTAAAAAATGTTTTAATTAATTATAACACCCGAACTTTATAGAAACATGTTGTACGCGTCCCAAACTATATGAGAATTACGTTAAAATAAATAGATCTGTCGATATTCGATGAGCAACTTGACGTGTAGCCTTAAAAATTCAGTTTTTCGGGCAAAATAATTGTTTAAAAAATGTTTTAATTAATTATAACGCCCGAACTTATAGAAAACATGTTGTACGCGTCCCAAACTATATGAGAATTACGTTAAAATAAATAGATCTGTCCGATATTCGATGAGCACTTGACGTGTAGCCTTAAAAAATTCAAGTTTTTCGGCAAATAATTGTTTAAAAAATGTTCTAATTAATTATAACGCCCGAACTTTATAGAAACAGTTGTACGCGTCCCGAAACTATATGAGAATTACGTTAAAATAAATAGATCGGTCGATATTCGAATGAGCACTTGACGTGTAGCCTTAAAATTCAAGTTTTTCGGGCAAAATAATGTTTTAAAAAATGTTTATAATTAATTATACGCCCGAACTTTATAGAAACATGTGTACGCGTCCCGAAGCTATATGAGAATTACGTTAAAATAAATAGATCTGGTCGATATTCGATGAGCACTTGACGTGTAGCCTTAAAAATTCAAGTTTTTTCGGGCAAATAATTGTTTAAAAAATGTTTATAATTAATTATATACCGCCCCCGACTTTATCGAAACATGTTTGTCCGCGTCCCAAAACTATATGACAATTACGTTTAACATACATAAATCTGTCGATATCGATTAGCACTGACGTGTAGCCTTAAAAATTTAAAGTTTTTCGGACAAAAGACTTGTTTTTTAAAAAATGTGTTCATTAATTTATTACTAACGCCCCGAACTTTCTAGAACACATGTTGTACGGATCCCCAAACTATATGAGAATTACGTTAAAATAAATAGATCTGTCGATATTCGATGAGCACTTGACGTGTAGCCTTAAAATTCAAGTTTTTCGGGCAAAATAATTGTTTAAAAAATGTTTTAATTAATTATAACACCCGAACTTTATAGAAACATGTTGTACGCGTCCCAAACTATATGAGAATTACGTTAAAATAAATAGATCTGTCGATATTCGATGAGCACTTGACGTGTAGCCTTAAAAATTCAAGTTTTTCGGGCAAAATAATTGTTTAAAAAATGTTATAATTAATTATAACGCCCGAATTTATAAAATGTTGTACGCGTCACGCAAACTATTGTTGAATTACGTTAAAATAAATAGATCATCAATATTCGATGAGTACTTTACGATGTAGCCTTATAAATTCAAGTTTTTTCGGCATAATAATTGCGAAAAAATGTTCTTTAATTTATCACCTAATTTATAGAAATTGTAATTAACTATATAGATTACGTTCAAATAAATAGATCTGTCGATATCGATTAGAACTTGTACGAACTAGCCTTAGAATTCAAGTTTTTCTGCAGTAATTGTTTAAAAAATGTTGTTTTAATTATATAAACCCAAACTTTATAGAACATGTTGTACGCGTCCCAAACTATATGAGAATTACGTTAAATAAATAGATCTGTCGATATTCGATGAGCACTTGACGTGTAGCCTTAAAAATTCAAGTTTTTCGGGCAAAATAATTGTTTAAAAAATGTTGTAATTAATTATAACACCCAAACTTATAGAAACATGTTGTACGCGTTCCAAACTATATGAGAATTACGTTAAAATAAATAGATCTGTCGATATTCGATGAGCACTTGACGTGTAGCCTTAAAAATTCAAGTTTTTCGGGCAAAATAATTGTTTTAAAAATGTTGTAATTAATTATAACACCCAAACTTTATAGAAACATGTTGTACGCGTCCCAACTATATGAGAATTACGTTTAAAATAAATAGATCTGTCGATATTCGATGAGCACCTTGACGTGTAGCCTTAAAATTCAAGTTTTTCGGGCAAAATAATTGTTTAAAAAATGTT
>NW_023415945.1:0-32389 GCF_013373865.1 Monomorium pharaonis
CTGCTCGGTCGCCATCCCGTCGTGAATCTAACGCGTCTATTAATATTCGCCGGTTATTTTCGGAAACGAGTGCTTACCGAGTAGGAAGGCCTGCTTTTTAATGTGCATTATACCGTCCCCGCGCATCGAGGCATTCTTGGGGACGCGTGATCCACTCCCGCTGTGTCAACGTATCGCAAGCGATCGTTGCGACCTGAATTACGAGGAGATGCCGATGACTTTAACGACGTGGAAAATATTCTCTAAAAATATTTCAAACACTTGAAATCAATGACGCTAAGAAAATTAAATATAAGCTTGAATTATTAAAAATAATATAGTGCAACTCTTAAGACCATTGCACGTACATTTCCTTAACCGTAAGATTTCAACCAATTATTTTACTTACAATTAAATTAACCGACCGAATTAACCAATCGTATTGCTCAATTTCTTACAGCTACGATTAAGGAAATGTATGTGCAATGGCCTTTACGGAATTTAGTATTAATACTAAATTTTGGTAAGGGAATGGAACAAGTTAAAATGAATTTAGTTAATTTAACACTATTAATTTGTTGTATATTGCATATAATTCGGGACAGTTAAATAGGTGTAATATTTAAATTTTGAAATTATAATGAAATTTTGAGTGACAGAACTCTATTTCTGTATTTAAGAAATCTCATATTTCGCTCGAATTAAGTAATATACCAAATTAATATCAAATTGTTTTGAAATTCGACACCTTTTGAAAATTCAAAGAGTTTCCCAAATTTTTCTGCCCATTACTCTTGAACGGTGCATGAACGCGAGGATTTTCAAGTAAGAAAATATTAATAGCTTGACCGGCTTGGATCGCGTCCAATAATAGCAAGTCATTCTATATAACTGCGTTTAGGTCTACATACAAGGACTGGACCCTCGTATCGTAAAAATTGTATTATTAAGATTTTGGACATTGAAAAAAATAATTAATCATCAAAAATTAATAGAAAAACTTGAAATTAAAAATTGAGTTTGAATTTTAGGAACTTTTATTTCTTATTTTTATCTTACGGAGACCAATAATACCAAAATCAAATTCTATTAGAATAATCATCCTTTGCAAAAAACATTTGATATAACATTAAATACGTAGTTATATAAAAACAAATTTTATATATAATTATATATTATATATAATAAAATTTTGTCTCACGCTGGAAAAATTTCAGGACATTTTACAATGTTGTATGGCAATTTTTTTATTATAAAATGTCTTTTGTGTGCATATATTTCAAAAATTCCTGTCGCTTATAATGTTTAATAAGTTGTCCTAAGCTTATTATCACACATGGTAAAATCCATAGTGTATCTTTTGATAAAATATAACGAAAAATTGTTTCCATGTGAGTTCCACAGCGCTGTTTAGAAATTCATTAACGACGGTTTAATTACGACGATGATTTAATTCGACATTTCCAAAATTACTTTTTCACCGACTGAATCGAGATGAATCAAGAGCTTGTATTTTTTCTTCTCAAGCGTTGTGTGTGGTATAACACGAGTCCCGCAATTTTCTGAAACAAGAGTCTCCCTTGGAGACCGTCTCCCCCAACGTTTGAAAACTCGAGGCATCCACTTCTCAATCAGCTGATAGCTACATGAGAATGACTTGGTGAGTGGGTGAAGCGGCGGCGGTGGCGGCTTCGTCAGGAGTTTCACTACGGGGTTTAACGTACGCTAGAGTTCGATGTCCCTTCGAAGGAATCGACCACGAGCAGGGTAAACGGGAGAAAAGCCCAGAAAAGCCGAGCAAGCATAGGGAATTACGCACGCACGACAAACGCTCTAGGGTACTGCGCGCGAAAGATCGGACACACCCAAGAGTTTGCGTCTCCGCGCCCTATAGGTACACGCTATCGGTATTGATCCGCACGCACCGGCTCTCCTCCGCGGCCCTCCAGGGCACCATCTTCCTTCCTTCCTTCCTTCCTTCCATCCCTCGACCGTTCATTGGCCTGCCGCACCGCTCCGACACGTCACTCTCTATTACTCTCTCCTCTCCGTCTCTCTGTTTCTCGACATGACCCTTCGCGACCTCGATCGCGGGTCAATCCCTATCTCAGCTTCCAGAATACTTGGGAAAAAAAAAACAGAAAAAGTTTGCACTAAGTTGGATCACAATAACGATTATCTGATCTATCACGGATAGTATGGCGACGTTCTATCTGAACTTCGAAATACTGAAGCAGTTTATCGTTAGATCATAGAAACGTTTTGATTACTCCAATTGAGCATTAAACACATCTACCTGTGCATGTGTGATTATCAGTTCGAGATATAAAACTTTCATACAAGATAAAGTTGAAGAGCGCATGAATTGTGGCATGTCGTATTGAACAGATTATAAGTACAATCAAACCAATTATATTAAAAAGTCTGCAAAATTTATAATTAGAGAATTTAGTCTACCAAGAAAAATTAAAGAACTCTCATGAAACTTATGAAACTCTCTGTAAAATTGTTCCTTTTTGAAGATTTAATTTTACTCTTTCGTAATTTTTTATATTTATGATATATTTTCTTATTATATTTCTTTCTTTCTTAGAGAAATATAAGAATAACAATCTTGCGCAAAATAAAATATTTGTAAATATTATTTTTCAAATTTCAAAGCTATATAAAAACTTAATTCTTTTCTTATAATTATCTTCTTGTAAAAAAAATAGAAATCAGATAATTAAATTTATTTTTACTTTGCATTGTTTTAATTTTGCCCGATAGAAAGTTAGACAATTCTCGGGAAATTTTTTATCGAGGTTTAAGTAAGCGATACAATTGTACTGTTTTGCTGCAGTTTACCGTCTACATGCGGGTATCGTAGAGATTCCATCGCGTTCACAAAATTAAACGTCGTTCGCATGTGAGCACGTTGAAAAATCAACGTGCTCCGTCAATTATGCGGTGGATGCGTGCACGAAATGCAAAACGCGCGCATGAGTGCACGTAGAAAGCGACCCCCATAACATGGTGTCTACTAATCGCTGCTACAGCTGGGAAAGTATTGATTCGTTGTCACACGTTGTGTGAGTAACATTTTGCCAAAAACAACACCAACATTAAAATTGCATATTTCTAACAATTTTCACGTCACAATTTAATAATATATTAGCATGAGGAAATAATGTATAAAGATTCAAAATGATGGCTTTTCATTTTCCAATTACAAGTACTATTAAATATTATACATGAAAAATAAAATTCTTATACAGAAATAAATTTTGCTTACATACGAATGGATTTAATAAAGTTATAAATTAAAATTAAATTTTATTTAAACCATAGAATTAATAATGTTATATTAAATTAATTTTTATTTTATAGACATCTTACTACATCGTTCTACTTTTCGCCGATAACTCGGGAACAAATAACCGCGAAGCCACTTTTGATTTAAACTTTTTGCCGCAATTTTCAACCTTTGAAATTAAAATATTAGAGTTGGGTAGTAACTAGTTAAAAAATAAAAACTAAAGTTGAAAAGTTAACTTCTAGCTTAACTTTAAATATCTAACTAGTTATTTTAAAAATATAACATAAACTTCAACTTTTAATGTAATTAAATTAACTTTGTAAGCTATTAACTTTAATTTAGTTTTTCAAAAGAATTAATTTTCCCAACTCCATAAAAGAATTAAGAAAATTTTTTATCATTCACCAAAAATTCCAGGAACTCCCTCTCATCTAGATCTAAGCACAGATGTTACCTTGACACGCTATCGCGTCGCTCAAAGTCATGGTGAATCGAAGACGTTTGTGACGTCCTCGAGAGACTCTAAACGAGTTGTATGCACAATCTCGACCATACTGTCGACATGAGGAGTATGTACGTAACTGTAATCAGCGCATGAGTGTTCTGAGCGATTTACATCGGAACTTGTCGACGAGTCGCATTTCTTTAAATGCTTTCCATTTAGCAAACGAGCTGATACGATTTGATTCGCAGTGTCATTACTGCCTCTCGTTTGATTTGTATCGTTGCATGTCGATTCGCGAGTTATTATTATTTTGATGGGGGTATCGAAAAAGATGGAAAGAAGAAAGGAGATTTAGAAATTGCAAATTAATATTAAGCTAACGAAAAAAAAATTTCTTCTTTATTTATTCTATATTATAAACATTAGTCATTATAATACCTCTCAAACTGATAGTAGATCTATTGCACAAAAAATAAGAAACGTCTCTGTTCTTCCTCTGGCATAATTATGAAATTATATCTATATAAATAAAAATATAAATGTTTGTTTGTCATCTAAGATCTTCGTAAGTTTTTCACCGATTGCTTTGAAATTTTGAACACAATGTTGCATTCGAAAACGGGAGTGTTCTTATGGGGTTTGATTTTGGATATACCGGTGTTTAAAAAATGAATGCCATAATTTAAGTGTAAAAAATAGTTTTTCATTAATATTACTGAAATTTTGACACATTGAGACGGGGAGAGACCGGGAGAGACGGGGAGAGACCGGGAGAGACGGGGAGAGACCGGGAGAGACGGGGAGAGACCGGGAGAGATGGGGAGAGACCGGGAGAGACGGGGAGAGATCGGGAGAGACCGGGAGAGACCGGGAGAGACGAGTAGAGACGGGGAGAGACCGGGAGAGATCGGGAGAGACCGGGAGAGACGGGGAGAGACCGGAGCAACGCGTGGCAGGGCATAACTAGTATACCTATAAAGCTAAAACGTTTTGTATTTGATAAATATATTCCATTTATGTCATTATATTAATTTAACTTATTTTTTTAAATTTAATCTAACTTATTTAATTTTAATGTAACTTTTAACTGAAATTAATTTTTTATTCTGCAATTTTTAACGTAACTGAATTCATTTTATAAGCCATTAGCTTTAATTTAATTAAAATTTTTTTATCTTAGCCAATCTTGGTTTGAGATAATACTCAAAGTCAATACGATATCGTCGCAATGTCTGAAGACCACGTAACACCGTTTACGGCTTTCGTCTGATGGTTAACATGTTGGCAAATTGATTGTCAGCCGTGTAAAATCGTGTTTCCAACGGATCCGGCAACGGTAACGGAAACCGCAATGCAGCGCGGCAATGCACTTTCAAGTGAACATCGACTGTGTGATCTGCGGCTTGCGCGGACGCGATCGTTCGGAAACTATTGAGTGGTAAATTCACACTTGCTCGCCGCCTCTGATTTTGATTATTTCAATATACTTATCCATCAAGATTAATGTTCTTTTTTTTTCAAATTCCTAGAGTGCAATCCACTTGACGCTACAATTGAATCCTAAGCATTTTTTTAGATCGGTCAATTGCAACAAATATAAGAATGACAGAAAAGGATACTTGATTTAAATAAATAGTTAATTGAATATACTAATAACAAATTTTGATTTTTTAAATATTTATTTCAAACATTTTCTATAATTTAGTTATTTGTTTAAAATTAATATTATTAATTTTTTAATGAAATATGTTATCAGTACTTTTCAAATAACTATTTATTTGAATCAAGTACCATTTCCTGTTAGCGTGCTCTCTGTAAAGTAAATATTGTCTTCGAGTTCATGAAACATATCTGAAATCAAATAAGGAAGTTAAAACGACAGATAAAACATGTACTATGTACATGCGTCAATTGAGAAAGATAAATTGAACTTCTTATCTTCTACTCTTACAGGTACTCTATCGAGTAAAACAATTTCCTTGTAAAGTCGATACGCTTCCTTCCTCAATCAACAAATTCGTTTTTTTTTTTTTTTTGTAAGATAAATTTTATACCCTTGAACTATTCAGGTGTAGGATTGCTCTATATTTTCGATTATATTTGAAGACTTCTTTTATAATGAATGACCTTAGATAATTCAAACACTGAGTGCCTCTATAAATACGTAAATCTATATCACTTAAAAGAAGGAAAAGTGTGACGTGTGTGGCAGCTGCGGCTTTCATAAATCACGAGTATGATGACACCTGCGACACACTCGGCTTCTCGAGTAACGTCGCCGTTGGCGAGAAGTTGGCTGTAAATCTTGACATCCTGGACGGGTCGGTTTTCTGTTGCAGGATGCGCGGACGGTGGCGACGCGCCCAAGAAGAAAGGCTTCTTCAAGGGCTTTTGGAAGCGATCGCGCCACTATTCGCTGGAGAACCAATAGCCCAGGTGCGCGAGGGTGACGAGCCACCATCATCAGCGGTACAGGCAGACGCGGCAGCAGCAGCAACGGCAGCAACGGGGCATCGCGGCCACCACGACCCTCGCGAGCAACCCCTGCTGCTGTATCGTCCAGTAACCCCGATTTTACATCGACCGCGACCACATCCTCTCATCTCCTCGAACCGATCCGACGCATAGCGCAGAACACGTTCCAGCAATGTTGCAGCAACGTTTCCGCAATATATTGTTGAAATGTTACATTACATTCTGCGCTGCACGAGACGTCCCTTTGCACTCGCGACGGTGCACTTTCGCGTTCCTCTCGCATACGGAATTCGCGCGCGTTTCACCCTCATCCCTTTCTCCCCCTGATTTGACCGAGTACGTTTTACGTTAGCTTAAATCTTGCATCATTTGTGAAATAACATTTAAAACTTGAATAACATTCTATGTATGATTTGATAATCATTGGGAGCCTATATACACATATAAACTCATAAATACACGCAAGCATAAACTTGCGAAAGATTATTCTTTACATGTCTTGTATCATTGAAAAAAGAGAAAAAAAACGAACTCCAGATTTGTTGTATGTACATAGATTATAACGATGTAATTAATCCTCTTTTTTTTTTGTATTCACCTTTAATGGTATTAAAGCAAAATCTGCCCCTTTTGCTCCTTTCAGAACAAGGTCAGCCGGGATGATTTTTCAGGTCCGCCGCAACAGGGTGAGTCTTTGCGTGTTACTCGGTTTCCACTTACAATTTGACACACCTTCCTCCCAAAAAGCATCGAATATTTTGTATAATGATAAAACTCACTCGATTCGGTCGATAAATTTATCAACTTGACCATTAACCGACTTCCAAAGGAGAGGATTTCCCGGTGGTTTTCCACGCGAAAATTTCGGAGCTCCCGCGCAAAATAATGGACAACACCTTGTCCTACTTGTTGTCATTAATCAGCTCGGAGAATTTGCGCGGCGCCGGGGAATCCCGATTACTTTCGCGGGAGAATGTGTCACGGTCCGTAGCTGGAACGAGAGTCGTCTCGTATCGAAACGCTTTTTCACGCTGTCTTCGTCACGCCGTCTGCACCGGGTTCCCTCGCCACGTATTTTCGCGCGCCTAAAGAGATTCGCGAATTCCGTACGAACGTTTACGGCGTACGAACATGCCGACGGGCTTTTTTCGCCAATTGACGAATTTATCCTACTAAATTGCCTTTTACAACAATTACGTAATTAATTTCTAAGAAAAGTTGAAAGTTTTTAATAAACACACTAACATTTACCGTGGCGTATCCATTAGAACGCTAAGAGAAAGGTATTTTGTAAAACGCAAAGAATCCTTTTGATAACAGCCCCAACAACATATTTGTTTTCTTTTTTTGTAATATCTATGTTATACTCGCAAATACAAAATACTTGTCTCTCAATGAACATTCTCGACGACGACAGTGTTTCGAACACTTTCCTATCGTAAGCGGTCCTATCGTAAGATTCTTTTATCGCTGTTACGTGAAGTGCATTTCGTCGATTGGCGAGACCGCGTCGCTTTTACAATTCAAATCTTTCCAGCATCCTCTCCTTTTGTAATCGAGAAACGCACCCCCGCGTTTGTAGAGATAAAATGAGAAATAGAATAATAATAACAATAAACAATTAAATGCAGAGTATATATTTGAGTGTACTCGACTGCGCGCGTGTGTGTGTGTGTGTATGATAAGACGAGAACGAAAGCGTGTGAGTAAAAAGAGAGAAAGAGATAATATGGGCGCAAATGCGACGAAAAGAGGATATCATACCATTATTATTGATACGATTGTAAGTTCATAGAATCATTAA
This sequence comes from Monomorium pharaonis, assembly GCF_013373865.1. NCBI lineage: Eukaryota > Metazoa > Arthropoda > Insecta > Hymenoptera > Formicidae > Monomorium > Monomorium pharaonis. The sequence continues at coordinate 8,002 of NW_023415945.1, forward strand.
CACGTTGTAATGTTATTATTATTATAATGGGACGATCACACGCGCGTGCGCGTATAGTATAGATACGTACGTACTGGCGTACACATACACATACCCACACTCTGACACGCGTTAATGCTAAGTGGAATAATATTATTGATTAACATTATTGCCAATAATATACGATTAACTTGCGGTTATAGCTGATAATGTAAACGAAGAGACAGGACCCGGACGATAACGATGATAACTACGATCCGTATGTATTTAATAGAATTTTTAAGTCAATGTGTCGCATTCATCCCCTCGGATATCCGACAAGGACGACCGCCGGCTGTAACGTCAATCGGTCGAATGCCAAAGATTCGGTCCCGTGGTGCGTCGAGCTGGAGAGAAACTGCCGTAGGAGGAGAGGAGAAAACCGTCGTTGAGCCAACCGTTCTATCTTCTCACGCGCGCGCATACATTTGTAAAATATATTTCCATTGATTTCATATTCTCGCCAATACAATTCGATTGCGACATTTGTATCGAAAAGGTGAACGAAAGGAGGAATTGGCGTTACTCCGTTCCCGGAAATTTGTGTTTACGATCAGATCGTGAGCGAAAGGTCTGCTTTTCTCTTGCAAACGATAAAATGATATCTGAATGTAGGAATAATTTTCAATGGGGAAAAAAGATGTCGGAGGCAAAAGGATATTCAACGTCGTGGAAAGTTTCACCGAACATCGCGCGGAGGATTATATTGCTTTCTGTCTCGGCTCATCTCGGTATGTTCGTCTCACTTTTTTGCGCGAAGGACCTCCTCAGGCGTATCTTCTTGCCTCTGACGTTCTCGATTACTCGTTAAATGTTAGAACAAATTGACAGACGCTTGAGAAATATAATTTATCTTACTAAACGTGTTCTATTTTATTATTTCTATGTGATCTCCAGGGTTCGCCGAACCGTTTTATTTACGTGAATTCTTGCTCACGATTTCTTCGCGAACGAACGGTCGTCGTTCTCGGGGTTCTCCTATTCGACAAAACTATACGTACGCCGTTCTTTATTTTCCGTTAATAAAAAATAGAAAAGAAGCGAAGAAATTCCGCGCGGTGTTTTCACGTGGACGAAATCTCGATCAGTCTCAGAATTTAGAATAACAACGGCGGCAGGCGCAACACGCGACAGGTTTCTCAATCGACAAAAGACAATGGGCATTTACAAAGCATCTGTCATGGCGCGGCACAAGCGTTACCTAACACTTTGTCGCTCGTCCGTCGACGTTACCAATAAGTCTCTTGAAAAGTAATCTAAATAAGCGTAACACTGTGGAGCGTTAAAGGGATAATCTCTTGTGAAAGGTAAAAGAAAAGAGACTTTCGAAGAATTTTTTTAGACATAAAAACCAGTTAATATTAATTTTTGCATACTTTTCTACTACTACTTTAATAATACTTTGCAAAGCATAATGACTTATGTATTTATGAACTTTCCTCTTATTCAAAAAACATCCGATAATATTCGCGGCTTGCTTTTTTGCCTATAAGTTCATCAAATCGTTAAATATTGACAAAATGCTCAGGGAATGTATTTTAAACACTTCAAACATGAAGAATGTTAAAATTAAAAAATGGACTTTTTTGACCTTTCGAATAAAAAGTACTCTCTTAATACTATTATTGTCGCGTCTCACAGATCAGATTAGGTCAACTTAAAGTTGAGGCAATGATGAACAAATATACTTCGTAATCCAAGAAGCAGGACTGAAAGTAGAACTAATCGATTTCTAATGAAAGTTGGGTAAATCCTATTCGCTAATTCAAAGTATTCTAATAAATGTTAACAAAAATATGTGATAGTAAGTTTATATTATGATATGCTGAAGGACATATATCTTAATTTTTCACAAGTTTTTTAACCTTCTCAAGACGGAGATTTCTGATAATACTGAAGTATATAAAATTTATGATCTTCTAAAGTTTGAAATTATTCTTTTCAATTTTCAGAATTAAAAAAATTTCAACATTTAAAACCGCAATGTTTTTAAATTTGGATTTTAGACTCAAGGTAAGCATCGCCAAAAAGCTCCAAAGCTAAAATTTCATAAAAATCGATCAAGTAGTTTAGAAAATAAAAGAGAACGACCCAGATATGTCACCCGTTTTAAAAGGGTTAAATATATCTTCAGCATTTTAGCTATCGCTTTCAGAAATTGCAAAATTTTAGACGAAATTTATAGACTTATTTCATTCTTGAATCTTTCTAGTGTTAACTATCTCTAATTTGTCCACGTGCCGAGATTTCATCGGCAAACTAAGAGACAGTTCGGCATCATTAATGTGACGTGCCATACATTAATAAGACCATCTTGGAGAACACGTCGCGTGCATTTCCCCGTCATTCGTAGGAGATCCGGTGTCATCTGCGAGACGCTGTTTAACGAGCGGCCATATATTGAGGTCACAACTAAAGAGGCTTCTAGATACTCAATATTATTGTACGATATTTGATATATTATTGATTAAAATTATATTGAGGATTGCAATATATTGTACTTTTAATTGGCACAATATATCGCAAACTCTTTACGTAGTTTTACAGATCAATAATATTCTACAATATCAAATATTGTGCAATAATATTGAATGTCTAGGTTTAATAATCAACAAGATCATATTCGCGATTGATTTTCGAGAAAATGAGAGACTGTTAGTTCGACACAGTTGCCAGGGAATGTAATCTGCGAATGACAAAAAATGCAGCTACTGGTCATAAGTACTGCATTATCCTTAAAAATATAATTTTATTGAAAAAACGCAAGTACATTAATTCTTCATTTTTTCCCTTAAAATATTTTTACAGGGGAAAAAGCGTAAGATAAAATATTAAAATAAAATTACTTAATATTTACGTGTTTTTCTCTCTTAATAACTTTCCTATTTTTATAGGTGATGCAATACTTTTGATCTGAAGTTGCATAAATGATTTTCCATACGAGATGCACCTTTGCTTTCGAATTCGCGAGATAATTCACGAATTACAAGACAAACACGCTTTGCACCGGAAGATCGCTATTTTACAATCTTCTCGATAGACAAGCGCGAATTCATTGCGTAATCCCAAAATATCGCGAGGCCGATATTCACGGCGCCAAGGAACTCGTGCGTGCGAGTCGCAGGTCGCAGTCTTCGCCGATGCGACTGACGAAAGCCCGCCGGATAACAAGCGAATTACAATGCGATGACTAATGTCACCGTTGCGACATGGCGAAATAGCAGTTTCGCCTTCGTTTAGAAAGAGAGAGACAGACTCTCGCGCCAAGCGGTCGTTCGTCACGACGGTCGTCATCCTCGTCGCTATTTCATGTCACGTCACGTCACGATGGCGAACCGAGTCCGGAAACCGTCGACCGTCGTTTCAACGAAGAACCTACAGCTTTCTACAGGCAGTGGAATCGACGAGCGGAATTTTCACGCGGACACGAAGAGAGACACGAGACGGAGAGCCGGCCGTTACGTCTTCGGTTAAGATTTCTCTCTCTCTCTCTCTCAAAGAGAGAGGAGAAAAGTAAAAAAAGAAATCAGGCTTGAAGTAATAGAGAAGTAGTAGCTAAGCACCAAACCGTATGCCTTATACGAGGATCCGCCGCGCTGAGACCATTTCGAAGGTAATTTCCCCATCAAATGTCGATATCGATCATGAAAACGTCTTGATCGGAAAAAAATATATTACACGTACATCGATATTTATATATAAAAAATCCTATTTAATAAGTATAAATCATAATTTAAATTGAAACCACGGAAAGTAAGGTTTTCGCTGCAAAGTTACAACTGCTTATATTGAAAAAAAGCTGTCAACTTGATTGAATTTCTCTTCGATTGTTCTTTCAAACAGTTCTTTTATCAATTAATAAATAGTAAAACTTGAGTGAGGAAAACAGTCAAGAGATCGATATCTTGTTCAATGCGAACTGCGATACATACCTGAAAAGCGTGCAACATGTACGGTTCTCAGTACATATTTTCCTCCGAAATGTTGATGTGGTGTCGGAACGAAAATCGTAAGATACATATTTCACGTGTTACAAACGTGTTATCTGACCATTTTAACACACAACCGATGCCAGAGGACGCTGAAATGTTTCGACAATCCTCGACGAATGTCGCAAAATAGAGGAAAGACGCTTGTTTTAAATAAAAATCCCTGGATAATCTAATATTTAACTCTGATTTGGATTCTTTATCTTTTTCTAATTCTTTAAAAATTGTCCCATAACTGAAATAACTTAATAATTTGATTTATGTAAAATTTTTTGTAAAATGTTTCATTTACTTTTATTTTTTAATTATATTACGCAAGCATTTCCAAAACAATTATTTAATTTCAATATAATTAAATTTTGTTATACTTTTTTGTTTTAGAGCTTGTTATTCCAACTTCTTGGTAAACTTATCTATTAAATAAGTGTGTCAAGATCGTTAATAATTAAAAAGGATTTATTTGTTGTCTGATCTTTGGTTCTTAAGTCTATAATAGAGAAAAATTTATAATAAGAAAAATTTTTTAAGTTATACCATTTGATAATCCGTAGATTTTTATTTAAAATAAGTATCTTTTTTTCCACTGCGTCATCAGTAAGAAGAAGAAATTATATATCTCGCGGAAAATTGCACCGAGATGCAATTGCACAATTATACAAATTGCACATGTACACGCACCGGCAGAAATGGTGTCCCGCGACGTTCAGCGCGCGGCGATCACCCACACACGCGAAGCGCCGTACGTGTTACTGGGCGCGCGGAGGAGCCGGGGAGATGGGAGAGGAGCGAAAAAAGTGGGGATCGCGCCGGTGTTGCATCCTTCACCAACGTCGCACGTTGAAGAAGGATAGAGCTAAGATGAGTGAGAAGACGTGATACCGACTCGATGGTGTCCCAATATCCGTTTCACTCGCACTCGATACTAATATCGTCTCTCGCTCGCCAATACCGATGCGTCGTGCTTTCCTTTTTCTTTGAGAGACGGCTATCCGAGTGCACGAAGCGTCGACATTTATTCTATTAGCATGTCATTCATTACTTTATATTATGTAAAGTGATAAAATTTAATTTAAAAAAACACAAATTTTTATTGAAATGTTAATTATGTTATACATAGAAAGAAAAAAATTAACGTTTATCCCAATTAATTATTGATTCACTTATGATTGCGTAATAATGCTTCTTTTTCATCCCGTAACAAATTTTTGTGTGAAATTATAACCATTGTTACGGATAATTTTCAGACTCACTATATCATAAGTGAATCAATAATTAATTGGGATAAACGTTAATTTTTTTCTTTCTATGTATAACATAATTAACATTTCAATAAAAATTTGTGTTTTTTTAAATTAAATTTTATCACTTTACATAATATAAAGTAATGAATGACATGCTAATAGAATAAATGTCGACGCTTCGTGCACTCGGATAGCCGTCTCTCAAAGAAAAAGGAAAGCACGACGCATCGGTATTGGCGAGCGAGAGACGATATTAGTATCGAGTGCGAGTGAAACGGATATTGGGACACCATCGAGTCGGTATCACGTCTTCTCACTCATCTTAGCTCTATCCTTCTTCAACGTGCGACGTTGGTGAAGGATGCAACACCGGCGCGATCCCCACTTTTTTCGCTCCTCTCCCATCTCCCCGGCTCCTCCGCGCGCCCAGTAACACGTACGGCGCTTCGCGTGTGTGGGTGATCGCCGCGCGCTGAACGTCGCGGGACACCATTTCTGCCGGTGCGTGTACACAATACAGCTTGGGGAGACCTTCGCGCGTCCTCGTTATGTTATATAAATTTTGAGATTCGGCACGTACGTTCGCAAAACACACACACATACACATACATACACACACGTGTTCATATAAAATTTATATATATATATATATATATATATATATATATATATATATATATATTGTATCATACGTGCTCTCGTAATTTGTCTCGCCTATTTAGATTACGGTGTAACTCTGTGTAAAATTAAATACATATGGCGCACACACATCTATCGCTACGATATTGTTCAACTATGATGTTACGGTCAATGTGTTCGATCGGGCGCTCTCCCTCGCTGGCGTCGAACCGTCAAAAATCAAATTCCGTCAATAAGAAGGGGATACTCGCGTTTTCGAGGAAACGCGTTATGCCAAAAGTTCCAATTCTACGAGAAACACTCGATAATATGTAAGAAACGTTCCATCACTGTTCCATTTTACAATTTTGCGGTTAAAATGGAACGCTTTATAGATTTTATTAAAAAAGTCACTTTTTAAAAATAAAACATTATTCTACAATTCAAAATGACGAGTGCAAAGCGATCAAATGGATCGATCGACGAAGCGTGAATTTCACAAATTATAGATGTAAGAGAAAAAAGACTAAGAGGAAAAAATTCAAATTCGGATAAACGAACAGATAGAAGAGTGATGAATGAACGCGCTGTATATTGTTCGTAAAACTGATATCGTCGAGAAACTAGTACAAAATCGATAGCTTTACTATATCAAGAGGATACACGACACGAAAAATTTCGGATGTACCGATTCCGGTGAGATCGAGCGCCCGGTGCGTCAACGCCAGTACCGACAAATACTGCCCCCCAATAAATTTGTAAGCCAAAGTTATTGGAATTGTCCTATCTTCCGTAAAAGGAAAAGGATATAGAAATATATCGACATTTTTAGATTAATCACATGTGTATTCATTTGCACCCGATTCGACGAATCGGGGTTGTTGCCAATAAATTTATTACGACCGGATTTATATTTTCTCTTGATGTTTCGCATTTATATCTTGATTATTCATAATCGATTATTTATCAGTATACTAAAAAAATTATTTAATTAGTTGCAAAATTAATGTTGCAATAACCAACGAAAAATCGCATACAAAACGGAATCAGCATTTGTCAAAATATAACCCCTATCTCAATATTTTTTTTCCATTTGAAAACTATTAAACCCCCGATGTTCTTCGAAACATAATACTTTATAGTTTCTATAGTTTCTATATATATAAGAGAACCATACGACTGCAAGAAAATTTCATATAAATTTTTAATTGGCATTGAATTAGAAGAGTTTTTAATAGAAATAGAATATCTTCTGTTATCGATTAATAAAATTCAATTACTAATAATAATAAAAGTTAATAATAAAAGCTTACAAACATATTCTGTGTTAAAAGTTGATGAATAAAAATATATCCTGAATCAAATTCATTCTGACCGATATTCATGGCTATTTGCATATAGTAACGGTGCCAAAAAGGGAGGAAATGATATAGCGATGATTTAGCTATGACCTTTTGGTAAACCGCTGTTTCGCGCGGAAATGCGGCAATCTTTCGCGGAAATATTTACCGCAGTTTCCCGTCGAAGAATAGATCTATATCTTTAAAAAGTTGAGAATACTTAATTGTTCCTGCCCAACGCGTTTTTTAAGATATTCTTGAAATGCTATATTTCTTATTATCTTAATAAATATACAACCTCGTCGAATACCATAGTTTTTATTTTATTAGCAATTGTAAAAAATATTTTACGTATGCGTTTTATCGCTTCAAAAACTTTAATGTTTTTTTTTCTTTAAAGAAGAAATTGAAATGTATATACCTACCTTGGATGCGTTTAAATTCGTTGAAAATACCGTCGCGTTCACTTTTCGCATTGATTTCATTAGTAACGCTGGAGCGTTCGCATTAAACACCAAACGGCTTAAAGTTTCTTTTTTTTACATCACTTTATATAAATTTATTACTCTCTCAAACACAATTTGTTCGATTGTGTGTCTCCCGTCGTTGTCGTTGACGAATATGCGAAGGATTTAAAAGGAAGTATATGTATTTCAGCTTTACAAAAATTACATCTAATTGTCCGGCGCGTATGTGCTCGTTGCCCTCACGTCAAGTCTCTTTTTTTCTATTTTATCCCGTTTATATGTATTTCTCTTCCTGCGCCTCCCTTTCCGCAATCCGATCGACGTCCTTTCCTCTCGTCAGATAACACATCAAATCTCGGCTTCAAGGCGGAAAGAGATGTGTTCTCCTCATTTACTTGTATACTAAAATAAAATTGTTTTACAGAATTTTTGTAGAGATTGAATTTATGTTTTAATTTTTTTTGCTTCTTAAACTCTCAAGGTATCTTGTGATTTATTGTGTGTTTAAACGTAAAAATTTTATAAAGCCAATTTGGAGAATTTTGTACTCCGTAGTATCGATAATTCCATCGGTTTATCATGTCTTTTTCGAAAAAATTTGAAATGAAAGGCAAGTGTATTAACAAAACACGGAAATAACAAGAAAAAAGATATGTAATTATATTTTTGTGTCACGTGTTCATTTTGCTAAAATGATAATTTACATTAGCCCGCTGTTCAGTAAAGATAAAATGCCATTTTTATCTCTTTCTAATTTTTACTCTAAAAGGGGACAACGAATAAATTGAAACCGATATCGGTAGCTGAGAAGAAAGGAACGTGTATATAACGTCCCCTGAATGTACAAAGAGGCAAATAGAAATGGAGTCGCGGAAGAGCAAGACTGATATCGATGTGCCTGGACAAGCGTCTAGAAGTCATTTAGCCTTCTCTCCTTTTTCTCTTTTTTATTACAATTATTATTTCAATATTTATTCCTTCCTTTGTTATCAATAAAAATCGTTACATAGTAGTTTGGGCCGCTGCTTGGCGTCAGACGAATCGACAAGCATCCAATTATAGTAGTAATAGTAGCAGTAGTAATAGTAGCAGTAGTAATAGTAGAGTAGTAATAATTGGTAGCGGTGTGTATGTGTGTATGTATAACCTGTCTTGAATGTGTGTGTATGTGTGTGTACACATACGTGTGTACGCGTATTCGTGGTTCCTTCATTCATCGGTAAATATGCGCGCGCAACCGACGCGGAAATTTCAGATATACACAAGCAGGAATTCGCAGGTACACCATATCGCCACGCTCATCCTCATTTTACACGTTCTCGTTAAAGAGAGTAAGAAAAAAAAGTTCTGTTCTCCCTTCTCCTTTGCTCCTCCTCTTCCTCTTCCTTTCCGTCGGAAATGAGGTCTCGTGCGATTTCGATCGATTAAAATGTCTGGGTGCATGTCGAGCGTACATCGCGAGTTTCACACTGCGCCATTCGCCCAGCGGCCGGAAACCGATCTAAAAGGATGCGGAGGCAGGACACGAGTCCGAGAAAGATAAGATGACGCGACCACGCGCGAGGCCGTCGTCAAGCGGGCGAATGAATGAATATAACGGGGGCAACAAGCGAATAAAAACATTGATTAAAACCGATTAGATGATCCCGGCGAAAACGACTACACCATAGTACCACGTGCCAAATCATTATCTAATCCCGAGATAAAAATCGGAATCGTCCTAATTAATTTTCATCATGCACTCTCCTCCGTCGACGCCAGCGAAGAAGTCGCCTCTTTCGCCCATCCCACCCCTCTCTCTCTCTCGCCATTATAAGAAACAGGATGGTCTTGTAAGTATATCAAACTGTATCAGAATTTAATATATTTTTTATATTAATATTTAATATAAAACAGTGAGATATCTAATAATCGCGAAACATTAAGTATTAATTAACATTTCAGCATTCTCGTACAACGCATGTATCGAAACCAGGCCGCCATTTCTACACAAATATATATATAGACTAATTGAGAGAAAAGGATTTATATCTCTTCACTCACTTATTACGCTGTGCTGCCTTTCCGCTCGAACGTCTCGCGAATTGGTATTAGGCTCGTTCGATGGACCCCCTCGAGAAATCCCGCTATCGATATACCTGCGAATGCATCTGCCGTGTAAAACTCCTTTATTCTCGCATGCACTTATAACGAGGCAATACGTGTGTATGTATGCGTGTGATGTGTCTGTGTGTGTATGTGTGTGTGTGTGAGATGCGTATATGTGTTTTTTTATATATACGCTGATGTGAATGTGTTTTTCTTTTTTTCATATCTCTCTCTTTCTCTCTAACGCTCTCTCTTTCACTCACACATACATTCTCTCTTCCCCTTTCTTTCTCTCTCACCGTCTTGTCGATAAAAATCTCAGCAGTTTATGACACATCGTTCGCCATTTTGTTTTATTCTTCTTACACATAGCAATAATAAAGACAGTAAATAGCTAAAAGGACCGTATCGATTCTTGGGGGGAATGGGGGAGGCGGCCAGGATTGCGGCCAATCCATGCCGTATCACCCGCTGCCGCATGCTCGCCCGCATTGTCATCGTTATCATCATTTATTGTTATCGCCGCCCGCTATCGTTATCGCCATCATCATACCTCCGCTCTCGCTACCGTGTTACATCCTCTTTCTCCCTCTCACACATACGCACACGCATGTGTACATCTTCTGTTTGCACCTTTCTCCATCCAACTTTTTTTTCGTCTACATTTTCCTACATTTTTCTCTTTGTCTTCTCGTTATCTCGCTGTCATTTTCAAAATTCGTTCTATCGATTGTCTATCTTTCTCTCACGTTCACTCACACGCTCTATTCGCTCTCTTTCTTTCTCCCTCTACTTTGCGCGCACACGTTCACCCTTTCGCGTACCCTACGAAAAAGATGGTAAATCTAACACACAGTAGTTTATTATTATTTGTTATCATTTTACTTCTTTCTTTTATATTTAATTCATACGTGTGTCCGTATCGTTTATGCGAAATGCCATGAAAATGGTTTACAAAACTTTGCATTGTTCTCTCTCTCTCTCTCTCTCTCACTCTCTCTCTCTCTCTCTCTCTCTCTCTCTCTCTCTCTCTCTCTCTCCTCTCTCACACCATTTTTCACACTTTCTCTCTTTCACTCCTTCTTCATCTCTTCCTCTTACTGATATTTGTCGATCGATCATTGATGCGTCTTTCTTCGTGCACGCGTAAAGCTAGTGCGTGAACGAAACATGTGTATACTTCGAGTGTGTTAAACACATGATACGAGATGAGATCGATCGCTTCCGCATACATCAAATTATTATTATACAGTATATCCTTCAAACGAAGCAATCTCCGAAGATCTCCGATTCAAGTCTGAGGACCAGCTCCTCACGGAAGCGACCGGTGCTCCTCCTTATCCGGAAAAAGAAAGCCAAATGCGTTAACGCAAGAAGTGGAGGATGATGCAACGTTGCACGACGAATCGCAACGCACGTCACGATCCATTGCGATTCGCATCTTTTTGATGGTAAAGGCACGATCAGATTCCAAACTCCGTTTCGCGAATCTCACGACCATTATTGGATCTGCGTAGTCAGCGAGGTCGTCGCGCGAAGAATCGTCATGCGTGTAAAGCTTTGTCCATGCCAACATAGAGCAACATTTATGTTTCTTTTGCCCGTTTCCGTAAGAGTACCAGTATGTTCTTCATTATTGCCAGGAATAGAAATACAAGTTCTCTGTTTCCATGTGTTTCTATAATATTTCGAGACTATTAAACGTTTCCTCTTAAAACGTTTTTCAGAGTAAAATTTTTTAAGGGTTTTTTAATGTTCCTTCAGTAGCTGAAACAGGTAAATTGTGCTTCTTGGCGACAATGAGGAACATCGACAAACAAATGTTGCTCTATGTTGCTTCGATAGTAGTTTCAGGTGACACAAGTCGCTTGTCTCTTTTGTGGATGTAACTTTATAATCCGTCGTGCTTTTTTGCGCTCTCGCGCATTCTTGCTCTTTCGGTCAAAGACCGGTACGTGCGTACGCAAGCGCGTCACTCGCGAGCCCTGCAACGTCCATCGGATCCACGACATCGATGACGTCCCGTGACGTGTGTCGCCAGTTAGACACACGATAGTGGTGGTGGTGGTGGTGAAGGTGATGGTGGTGGTGGTGGTGGTGACGGTGGTGGTAGCGGTGGCGGCAACGGTCGATCGTCGATGCCGCTATCGATCCTCGTCGTCCCTTTTCGCGACGACGACGCGTCGGCGTCTCGGATACGATCTCGCATCTTACACGCGCATCACAGCCGTCGAGACAACTCGCGTTGTCCGCGCGATTGTTCGGGGAACGAGGACAGGTGGCGGGAGGGGAAAGCAGATAGAGAGCAGATGTGGTAATGTAACATCGGTATCCGTGTTATCGGTATCGATGTTATCAATAAGACGCCAAAGTTTCCCCAACGATCTTTGACGCTCGCGCCGCGCGTTACCAGGGTACAACGCAACGACAGCGGAACACGAGAGAGGACACGCGTACCTACGAGACTCACACGTAGATGCTTAAGTACGTATACGTGTATGACCGAAAAGTAAAAAGGAGGAAGAGGAGGAGAAGGAGCGAGGGTTCCGCGTAAGCGTGTTACACGAACGGCAATAATGGAAAACGAGAGAAAAAGGGATGGTGGCAGGGAGGGAAGGGAAAGGATGCGTCGTTGTTTACGTATAGTGAGTGCGTTTACTCGGCATGATCTCGCGCGTGCCTTCCTACCCGTTCTCCATGTCGCGTCAAAGAAACGAAGATCAAGGAGGAGAAAATGATGACTGGAGCAGTAATGATAGTCGCTGTTCTCGGCTATGTATTGTTGCTGTTGTTATTGTTGTTACATCGTTGCTGCTGCTGCTGCTACTGTTGCTGCATCTTCCATCGTAGATTGCGCGGCAGGGCGTGCGGCAGTTCCGGGGCAACTCGTGCGGCATGGCGCATGTTCCATTCGCTGTTCATTAAAATAATCGATCGTATCGTTTATTATTAATATTAGATATTTGTGTTGGGTCCCAGAGGTTACTGTAACAGAAAGCAAGGTTGAGGTGCAGGTTAGTCGGCTGCCGAGACGTCCATTAAGGGAACCCTAAAGTGACAGAATTATTGACATTGTAAGGTACAAAATTTTCTAAATTGATTTTACAGAATTGAAAACTTTTTTACATGTGTAAAGTAAATCACGGGATACTCAATTTAAACTTAAGAATGAAAAGAAATATTTTCTTTAAGTAAAACAGTTTTTAATTAAAAAATTACCAACGTATAATAATTTTTTAGTATTTTTTCTTTTTTTTAAGCTCGAGTTGAATACTGTGATTTAGTCTTGTATGTACTTTACACATATAAAAGTTTTCAACTTTATAAAGATAATTAAATCAAAAAATTTTATACTTTGTAATGTCGATAATTCCATCATTTTAGGATCCCTCTCGTTCCGCATCCGTTTTAGCATACAATAGTAAAGTTATAAGACATGGAAAAGAAAAAAAATTTTGCGCTAATTTAATTTAATTCGCAGAAAAAAACCATAATTTTTTTTTAATGGAAGAGAACTTGTGTAGCTATGTAGCTACAATTCAATTTAAACCACCTAAAGGCATTTGTGATTCTGCAAATGTCAAAGATTTCCTTTCATAATTTTACAATTATTATTTATGATCTTAACATTTTTTCCAATTCTATCACAACGTTCATAATTATATGATACTTAAAATTAGAAACTATACTAAAATTTTATATTCTATATAGATAATTTTCTATATAGATAATACAATTATATATTATAACAAAATGCCAATAAAAATAATAAAAATCCACAAAATATAAAAATGTCAATAAAAACTAATTTAAACCATGAAATCGCACAATAACAAACGCAATAAAATGCGAGAACACTTTATTATTTCTGAGTTTATTTTATTTGTGAAAATAACCTCTTTTGTACTAATATTTAACTTCGAAATGACCATGATAAATTTTCTGCTTCAATCCTCTGGTATAGAATTTAAACAAACAAAAAAGTAAAAAAATAAGATCAAAATTTTTAAATCCTTCATAAAGTTGTTTCTATTTGTATATTTTATTTATATTTTAGAAATATTAAAATAATTTTTATTTTTTAATTGATTCACATTTAATTTTTAATAATGAATTTTTTAAATATGTCGCATGTTGTAGCATAGTTGAGATATTACTTTGTTAACAATTTAAATATAATATTTATCAAATGTAATGTGATAAAATGGTTTTAAAAGCCAGTATCATACTCAATGTGAAGTATAATTCCTCTTTCTTGAATTAAAGAAAGTATTTTTTGTTAAATCATTCGTATTAAAAAATGCATAGAAGTAAACATTAAGGAGTAATAAAATTGATCAAACGTGATAATCACAGATGTAAATCTAACTATACGAAAATAATAAGTTTCGAAACTTCTGGTTTCTTCCACTTTTGTAATATGCAATTAAAAATTATATCCACGTAGAAAAAAAGATTCGCTGTTACAGCAAAATCACAATTGTTACTACACATTTCTCAATGTAAAAATTGTGCTATCATCATCAATTATTTGATGGTTGCGCAACGAAAAATACAAATTATGTTGAAAAAAGCAAACTTTTATCAAATATTTATAGAAACATGGATTTGCTTCTGAAGCAAATATAATGCTGCTGTCAAAGCAAAACAATATGCTATTGTAACAAAAGCTTACAGAGAGAGCATACAATTATTTTCAACAAATAAAACTTGTATTCTCAATGTTTTTACTCTTTGCACAGAAAGTAACACATTTGCAAACTATGTTCTCCACAATCAGATCATTTTCTCCGTACATGAATTATTATTTTAAAAAATTCACATATATTATTTTTTGGATTGACAGCGAAAAATGTTATTTTTACTTTGTACAAGTATAAATAACTTTTTGTACAAGTAATCTTTTTCAACAGTTGCCAAAAACAGATATGCGAAGTGCGCGGACTGGAACGTGAGACATCGAAAAATTATCCATGAAAATGTGCAAAGAGGCGACGTCTTGTCTCGATTGTTCATAGAAAAAATGTTTATCATCACCGCCACCTAGAGACCGATGCGAGTGCGTAAGTGACGTGATTAGTCATCGACGCAAGCTGATATCAAGTTAAAACGCTCGCCGAGAATTATCCATCTGTGAGTCACGCGGAATCTGCGTATCGCATCGCATCGCGTCGCATTGCGTCGCCTAAAAACCGAGTACCAAACTCTTTGTCATGTCAGCGAAATCATTCAAATTCCCTCGATCCGGAGGATAACTTATGATAACGTCAATGACGCGAGATAACGATGGTTTTTAAAAAACATATTAAACGCTGAAAATGTAAACTGACTATCGCTATAATTATTCCCTTATTTTGTATATAAAGTATTAAGTATTAATTTAATTGTAAACATTATGAAAAAAGTCACAAGTTTACGCGAGATATTAAAATTTTATAAATATATCTTACTTTAATGCACATATTGGATAAAAAATTTACATATTGGAAATTGCATTTTTTAAGTGTATCTTAATACTTTTATGCAGAACTGGAGAAATCATATGGCTTCTATTAAAAAAGATAATGAAATCATCATATCTTCACAACCAAGGATATAGTATTCCTCAAAACCATAAAATGTAACCCTCAATTATTTTTTACTATTTAGAATAACAAAGATATTTAAATTAGTTGTGACATCTGCATAAAGTGACTAATAATTTATATCTTAAATTTGTTTTTAAATTACATTAACAAAACGTTGGAGTGAGGCTTGAAAACGACAGCTTAATTAATTCGAGTTTCTGTTACATAAAATTTGTCTGTAACGCGAACGACAGAACTGTTTTATAGTGCCGCAATACTAATTCGCGACTGATCCGACCGATTACGTTTCACTGTTCGTTCTCTAGGTATACTGTTTTCTTCATCGCGTAATGCTTCATATCGTACTTTGATTGTCGGGGCGCGATATACTCGCTGGCGGTTGTACACACGCGATCACTGCACGCTTGCATTTACGCACATGACCGCAACTTGTAATTCGAGTTTGCGATACAACATTACTGGCGTGAGTGACAATATCTGTGATGATAAAGCGATTGCTTATGCGACCACACGAACATGTTGAATCTCTTGTCGCGAGGAAACCTAACTAAAGTTAAAATTGGTTTTACACTGTTATATTTTTTCCTTTCTTGAAGGCTCGTCAGATTTCAGGTTTACAATTTGATTACAACAAATATAACATAAATATTCTGAGAAAACAAAGTACTTACTCGGACTTTGTAAAAAGATTTCTTAAGAGTTCTCTGATTTTTTAGAGAATTTTATTGTGTATTCAAACTTTTAGATAACACATATTAAAGTATGGAAACACACATTTAAAATAAATTTATTGTTATCTTTCTCTGTTTTTTCTTGTATGACCGGGAAAAAATTAAGAATGATGATTACTTACGATATATCTTTATTATAATTAATATTGATATAAAAATAAGAATTTCATTCTTAATTAATATATACTTAGCCATACTCTGAGACCGTTTAATAAATTATTTAAAAAATTGTAACAGACAAAAATGTAAACAAAATAAATTTTCCTAGTAGATTGATGATAATATTTGACACTGAGGAATATAGCTACATCAAACTCATTTTACTAATCTCACTAAACTCAGAATTCTGCCATTTTTATACTAAAACTTTCAAAATTGACAAAAATTAACATATTTTATCTTGAGAACTGGAATATATCATTTGATCGATCTCTTCCTGCCAAACCTGTGTTTGCATTTTTTCTAGACTGCTGTCGATTGCAATTTATGCGAATTATTGGAACGCAAGCAAACATGAATACTCAAACCAACGACCCAACTAAAGGGAGAACATTTTTTCCAATTGTAGAAAACAGTTTGTGACGGGCGTGTGCGAAAACGCACATCGGTATAATAGAGGCATGTGCGAATGTCCGCGGGATGAGTATTGAGTGACAAGCCGATAATGATAAGCCCGTAGCGATGTGGAAGGGAAGCCTGCCGGTTAAATCGAAGCGACCGTGCGAGGGGAGTCATGAATAAACGTCGCGTTAATTGTCCGACACGTCCCACAGGTAGCGATGGGCCTAAGACACATTAGATCACTTAGATTTGATCATATGAAAATTTAGAATAGTGTCAAATATATCCTTAATTATATATATATATATATATATATATATATATATATATATATATATATAAAAGAATCGTTTCTTCGGATTTTTCAGAAATTTTATTCAAAATTCTAGAAAAGATTAGAGAATTCTGTAAGCTTTGAAATAAATTTATTTTATTATGTCTTTTTTCATAACAATTTATATAACATTGTCTTATCAATTTACTAACACACTCGTGATATTTTTTAATTGTCTAAATTATTTTATTAATATTTTTTTAATTTTGGCTCGCGAAGATCGTTTCACGTGTTTGCGAAATTAATAAAATTTTACCGCATGTCGTAAAAAGGATGAGACCGGAAGTTTTCGTTCGTGAATGGAGAAAAGGATTTCTAGAGGCAAATTTAAAGGAGACGGATTAACTTCTTCGTTGCCTTCACGAAAGTTGCAGTCCCTTTGCGCATAAAATATACGAAAATAAATATTCTCCAAGAAAAAAAACATAGCGAAGAATTTTCTAACTGATAACATAAATTTTTACTTTAAAATTGTCTCGGCGGTTTTTGTGACGAAGCTCTTTTATGTTATTTACAACGATTATTTCGGAATGAAAGCTGTCATCATACCTAATAGCCGCAGGACACGAGGTATTCGCCCAGTTTTTCAACGACAGATGCGGCTTGCTGTGGCTGTATGGGTCCTCGTACAGGGAAACAACTACGGCTTGCGTCGTCTTCATGCAATGAACGCCGACTTTGCCGAGTTTTGCCCTTATCACACGGTCCGTGCCCGACAGGTAGATGTACCTATTACCGGCTAAGGTAACCCCCCGACGACGTCAGGATGTCTTGCTCTTCGAAACTCTGCACTAATTTCGCGAGCTCTTCTTTACTTACCTAGAAATAAAAATAAATTCCTTATTAGGATACACAGTGACTGCACGATGTCACACTTAAGCTAAATGTCTTTGGTGTATGTGTATTCCGGAGTTGCATGAAAAGCCACGGTTTTTTTTTTATCGTAAAAGTTATTCTGTGCTAATTGTCCGTGTTAATCGACTCTTTATTAAAGAATTGTTCGTAAGAAAAGAGAATCAGAAGTATCCTATGTGAAAAAATTACTCTCATTTGTATAGATGGAGATATAATATGATAAGGAAGATATTATCTTTTAAGAAACTTCTTTCGTTCAAGCATAAATTTCTTGGAAACCACACGACATGACAAAGATCTCAGATTTCAAAGCCAAGTGTCTCAGAGTCAATACTCTAACCCGTTCGTGCCTAATGGGTCGGTCGACATATAGAAGAGAGATAATCAACGATAAGAACCATAATTCACGTTAGCATCGATCCAATATGCTATAGCAATTGTTGCCAAGTATAGCGATCGTCCTACATCAAGTTGGATGACGACGAGCCCTTAATCTCGTCGAAGGTAAACTGCCATAATCTTATCAAGGCTCGCTCTTTCGCCAGTAAAATCACGTTTGATTGATACGAAATGGATTGCAAGGTGTTTATTCAAATTTTGTAAAAGAATTCCGTCAGAATTCCCGATTCTATTCCAAATTCTAGATAAGATTAGAGAATTTCTTAATGAAGTTTTGACATAAATTTTTCATATTATACTTTTTAATACTCTTTAGAGGAATACTCGGTTATTCCAATTTCTTGATAAACTTACCTTATCAGATAAATATATGTGTCTTTATTTATTTAAGGAAATAAATGTAGATAGATACATGCTTACTTGATAGGTAAGTTTAAGTCAAGAAGTTGGCACAACCGGCTTTTAATCACAAATGTTCCAAAAATTTCTCTGAATTTCAATAAAATTCCATAAAAATTCATGATGTTCAAAAATAAATAAGAAATTTCCTGCAAATTTGAATTTTTCCGGTTTTTCCCAATAGTAAACATCCTATACGATTAGCGCGTGAGCCTTTTTGTACTTTACATCGATCTTCTTTATTTAAAGTGGATTTCTTTTCCGGGGGAGGGGGAGAGGAGAGATCGAGACAGAAATTTTGAGAGGTTTAATTTCTCTCCAAAACACGATAAAGTATGATACGGCAAAAGATAGACGTGTCTAAAAGCTATTCTTCATAAAAATGATGTAGACGGAGCATCCATGAAAGCCGATCGATGGGCCTAAATTGTGACGCGCGTTGCAGTTAATCTGAGATGATCTAAAACGACCTTGAACTATAAGTGCACTCGATTACAGCGTCTTTGTATGGCCGGTCGCAGTCTTCTTTCTCACGGTTCTGCACATTCATGCACGCCCGGCTTGACTTTGCTCTCTCTCGCACTCGCTCTCGCTCTCTCCCTCTTACCGTAACTATTTCCGCCGAAACGTCGCTCTTTTTAAAATACATTTACATTCCGGTCAAAGTGCAAATGCGTGAATGTGTTTCACGAAAAAAAGTCGAAGCAAAATTCAACATTTTTTTTATCATTACTTTGTCGATTTTGATAGAAAATAACACCTCGATTTAATTTCATACGAAAAACATACTTCCGCGAAATCCCATATTGCTCATTTGTAACACACGGAAAAAATATGATTAAATTAACAAGATATATTTAATTAAGCAATTTTAGTGAAGGTAATAAAAATCTTTTAATCGTGCAGTAATAAAATCAAATTATTTTAGTATGCGATAAAAAAATTTTGATATGAAACTATAAGATTCGCTAAACATTTTCTACTTCTACAAAATTTTTAAAATAAACCGCCATTATATAGCGTAGTGAAGTAAATAAGCAAGATTTATATTGAAAAATGGTTATAAAATATTTAATAAATAAAAGACCTTTTTTGAGAAATTTCTTATATTAAGAAATATATTTTATATTTCTTGATAAAATGGAATGCAACTGATAATTCTAAATTGATGAAGAATTAATTAAGAGAGGGAACGTTTAACCGGTACTTTCTTTTGCGCTTTTTGCTTACAGCGTCGTAGAAAGGAGGTCACGTCACCCTTGTAAGGATCCACTCTTTTAATATGCACGCTGCAATCGTGATTATGTATTTAGTCATCGGCAAAGTTTGAGAAAAAATGCTATAATACCTTGCTTGATTTTCCTGTATATGTATATATATATACATATATACAGACAATATAATATTATATGTATATTATGTTTATCTCACATACTGTTTGTGAGTCAGAACTATAACGTTTTCCCTGACTCGTACTGATAATGAAAAAAAACTCGCTCGATTTATCGGAAGCGCGATAAAATGCAGTTATTCGATATTTTAGTCTATTGCATTAACAGAAAAAAAAATTTGTCTCTAGTTGTACTGATTCATAACGATGATTCACATACATAGTTTATTTATCAATTTCATTTATTTAATATCATAAAATTCAAGTAAAAATTACTTATATAATATTTTAGAAGCATAACTTATGCAACTTCAAAAAATAGAATAAAGAAACATAAAGAAAATATAAGTTTACATTGTATAAGATTCGCATTTTTACAATGTGATTTTTTTATAATCACACATACATTTAATATAATAAATTACATCACTAAAAAATATAAAGCTATTATCTTTTCTTATTTTAAATAAGTCAAAATAAAAAAAGATTTTCAAAGGCCATATATACACATCACACACTACATGCACATACATTTGCATTTTTATGAAGTTGTTTTATTTAAACTTTGGAGATAATTCAAAGTCATTAAACTATTAATCAGCAACCTCTGTAACTTTATAATAAGAAAAAAAAACAAAATCTGTAATTTAATTTGGACTATTTATATTTGGCGATCAGATTTGACAGTTTTTATTTCTTAAAGACTAAAAAGAAATTATATTTCTTATACATTGATTTAATTTAGCGAAAATGCCAAATATAAAAATGTGAGTCACGATAAGACTCCGAGACCCATGACACGGGGCTACTTTCCAATATGGTACGACCCTGAGACCGATGAATCATTCCTTTGAAGCTGATGTTTCATCTTCGTTTAACCCTTTAGTTACAAATGTTATACATATACATACAGCTAACTCGAGAATTTTCCAGTAAAAGCAAATTCAGTCCTCTAAGTAAATAATAAGAGAGAATATATTATAAATTATTTATATACTTTTATATAATAAATTATAAATAAAATAAAAAGATTTCTCGCTTTTAATGTATGACATTATCATTATACCGATTGACATCCGAAAAAATCTATACATGATATGCAGTTGAAATATTTTGAAGTAAATATTACTATGTTAATGACAATTAAAAGCGATCTGATTTCATTATCAATTGGTTTTATAAAACGAAGTATCGAACGTTGTTCAGCTCTTTCCACATCAATTAAGTTACTTAATCGTGATAATTTAATATTGAGCTAATTAGAGCAGGTTGGAACTTTGCAAGATATTTCTACGAGAGTCGCTATGAGTCTCGCTCTGAGATAAATGCAAGATACGCCAAAACATATAATCTTATCTTAACAATGAATTCGCTAAACATTTTTTAAATGATGTAGTTAATTGCAATGCACGAGAAGGCCTTAGTAAGTCTCGAGTAAGTCATAGAATAAAATTAAGATCTCATTACTTATGTCAATAAAAACTTCGTTACAATGTGTATCTTTCTTTCAAGTATCAATATTAATTATATCAAGCATGAATACAAATATAATTACTTAGATTGTCGAGATATGCAAAAAATGTCAAATATTAAGTATCAAATAAAGAAAAAAAATTGTCTATTAAATTTTATGAAGAGATTTCCCTAAATCCTTTGCTTTATTATAAAATAAAGTCCTTTTTCACAATTGCATCCGAAAAAATTGAATTCAAAATAATTGATGCGAGAATAAAGTCGAATCATTTGCTTGCCTTTTTCGAAGCACCTGCATTATTCGCGTGGCGTTTCCGTCTTATAAGGAGTATTAATTTATATCCGATCTCAGAGCAGAGACCTTGTCCTAAATTTTAATGAAACTTTTAATCTACCCAGGGTTCCGAAACTCACAATAAGATTAACAAGAAGGGCAAGGGGGAAGAGGACTAGCGAGTGAGAGAGGGCAATCCGGAAGAAAATCTGAGCAATATATTTTTATTCTTTTTAATAGTACTCGTTTAATTTGTCAATATATACTTTGTTCAATATTCAACATTAAATTCAATATTATAAAGTGCATGGATTTTAGAGGAAATAACGATTAAAATAATCAAGACACGATTGTATGTTAAATGTTTTTAAACGGGAAAGAACGCGATAAAACGGAGCTTGTCAAAATGCAATAATTTTCATATGCGTTATCACGTAATACGCGTGCCAGAACAATTAGTTTATTATAATTTACCGTTATTTTAAAATAAAACTTGTTTAAAAATAATTAAGATAAGACGGAGACGTATACAATTATACTCAATTAAAATCGAGAAAAAGGTCCTCTCCTCTCTCCAAAATACTGTAAAGAATTTAGTTTACGAATATATTACATCTCAGGTAGGAATTGAGGATGGATATGGATGCCTGATAGTTAAATTACGATAATAAATTATGATAATTGAAAGACGAAGAAATATTTTTTTCCTGAGACCAGGACCTGCTCTCGGCGGCCCTGTTCGCGACGCGAGGTTGCTGGCCGACCAATCGACAGACCGATCGGCCGGGCTATCGGCCAGCCGGCCGGCGTCGCCATTTTGGCATTGACGATCAGAAAGCGTGCGCGCCGAGGCCACGCTGCAGCTGGCGACCTTTATTTTCATGCTAGCGACAGCTTCTCGAGTGGTCATGTGCGATCTCTCCTAACCTAACCTGTTCTAATCTAATCTACAATTGTTTTTCTGATTTGGGGATATCGATAAGAATTCCGCCCCTCACGAAAGTTTCGAGCAGCGATTCTTAACTGTACCTAATTTAAAGCCATATAGTTTACCATCTAGTCATCGGGAAACTTTTGATAAATTTTTAGTTGGTTACTTCAAATATTGACGCGCTATTTTGCGCAATGTTATGCAAAGTCTACAATATCAGCAGGAGTAATGAAGTAGTAAGGAATAAGAATAACAACTGACCAATTAAAAACCGTAGTAGGAGTAAACGAAATGGGCAAATCTTATTTCTTATTTCATATTTCTTACTTCTTACTCCTACTCCATTACTCCTGCTGACATTGTAGACCTTGCATTACGCTTTATTTATCTCATATTATAATTCTAAAGGTACATTGCAAATAACAGTCATCTTAATGATAAAATTACCGACAGAATTCGCGATGAGGTTTAAAAATGCAAGGTGGAGGGCGCAACAATCACGATAGCAGCTTTCACTGGCGGAGATTCATCGAGTCACAAAATTCTTTTTTTTTTTTTTATATTTTTAAAAATCAACCGTTGTGTAACATCGAGACACGACAATAAAACATAGAATAAACTTCTGGAAATGACTTGCAGTCATATGCATATATATCACTTAAAATGGAGAATGACACCAGCTCTATAAATATAATTGTACTTTATAAAAAAATATGCATGTTTTATGCGGAGACGAGTTGTCCACAAGAGATTTACATTAAGTTATACAATTTCATCTACGACTACTCTACTCATGAATTAACTCTTGTAATATCAATGGTACTAAATCAAAATAGTGATTTTATAATAATCAATTTAATAATATCTGTATTAAATTGAATTAAAATATAAATTTGTAAATATGTTTTCACGATATTTATTTTTGATAGATATCGGCATTTAACAAATTTATTCTGACTTTCAATTAATTCTTATTAATTAAAGAAAAAAATTCAAATATAAATAACGTATGTCTCTTCTCTCTTAAAAAAAGGTTTGTGTGTGCTTATTAAAAATAAATGAAGAGCCGATTGTTCCAACTTGTTGGTAAACTTACCTATCAGATAAATATGTGTCTTTATTTATTTAGAATAGAAAAAAAATGAAGATAGACACATGCTTACCTGATAGGTAAGTTTACCAAGAAGTTAAAGCAACCAGCCCTAAGAAACTAATACAATAAGGTCATAAACATATATCAACTTTCTTTCATGTTAACAAAACAAGAGCTATCGCTGAAAGTGCACAACACGTAATGGAATATATATGTATACACGAAGTATCGGCAAAATGAGCGAATTAAACTCTAATTAGTGTTTAACTAAATCTTAATTTAAAGAATAAATTATAATTTGAGAAGCACATTAGCAATTTCAGCTTGAGAACAAAACGTAATATATTGATGTTAGATAGTCTTTATTAATTTTGATATTTGGATTAAAATATCCTCTACATGACAGTCTGTTCCCATTCCCTGTATTTCGGAGAGTTCAAAATTATAACAAGTCAACGAAGTGATTATTCGAATCGTTTCAAGGAGCTGCTCTTTAAGGAAGTTGGAGAATGTAAAGTGTACCTTTCGAAGTGATCAGACACGCGGTAATATTCGAGATTTTCGTATAATTTTGAGTGAATATTTTCGAAATATAAGAG
>NW_023415946.1:0-15583 GCF_013373865.1 Monomorium pharaonis
CATCGGGTAAATATTTGTATGCCGGAGAATCTGCTTCCAGATTATATATGTTTCTGGAGAGAAGATCACGCAAGTAACTTGCTTTTTCATGGCCTCTGGTAAAGATGCAGCGAGCCCAGCGGGTAATGTCTCGTAGTTGGCTTACAAAAAACTTGGGATTAGCTTCACCGTCGAACCACTCGATACCGTGGTAATTCTGTGAAAGCCAATTGTTTTCACGTCTTGAACTTTCGGGTAATTCTTCAAACGAGCAAGGAGGCAGTGTAATCCAATGGCCGATGATTGCTGCGTCGAGTGCGACAACTGCGATCTCTTTAGGAATAAATTTTCCCTCGCTATCCCGAAAGCCTTGGATGTCAATAACTATGTCCATGGTTATAATCAACAGCTTGCTTGCTTCACTCTTTTAAATCGATGTGACTATCTTCGTGTCTTGTAGAAAACTGATTTCTCTTCGTATGATTTTAAAAATATCAGCAAAAAAGTGCGTTGTTAGCGTTGGTGACGGTGGTGGGGTTAATTGATGTTAGTACTGCTGAAGGTAGTGGTGGTGGTTATAATTTTTTTTCACACGATTTTATCGTCTATCAGACATAAAGTCTAGCCGGAAAAGTCGACGATAATTTGACGAGAAGAGTCGATTTCTAGAACATTATCAAATTCTGCATAAACGATACAGTTAACAGACGTGGATAATGCCCTTGCGAATCGTACTTCTAATCGTAGACTGCCATGTTTCACGAGATTCCAATGTCCGGCACAATTTGCTGTTGTGAGTGCGCGACACTCACACAAACTCTACTTGTAATAACGAGAAGGGTGTCAAGTGACACCTCGCGCGACGACACCGTCCGGCCTTGCTACCGGGCATCGCACCGGCCTTCACACCGGACATCACACCGAGCTACATATCCGGTTACTCATTTTGCCACCCGAAATCTCCTGATTTCCGGTGGAATGCGCCTAGCTAGCAATTGCTGGCTAAGCTAGTGCACGGGCCAAAGGCCCGTGACCGCGAGTGACACCCCTTGGTAACAAGCCGAAAGGCTGAGTATATAAAGACCGCGGAAAGAGAACGAGTGGGCTCATAATCAATAATAATAGCGACGAGTATATGTCGCTCGTCGAAACTACAAACTAGACGAAGTAACTCATCTTTCGGGTTCGCTAACGAAAACTGTACAGGAAGAATAAATATATATCTCTTGTTATTAACTCTCGGCGTTATCTCTTGGAAACCTGATCCCGAGGAGTCATCGGCAGCGGTCCCGCACTGTATCCCGAGACCAGGGATACAACAAATTGGTGGCAGCGGTGGGATTCACTGCCGAAAAATACCGAAAAGGAAAAAAAACGCTCCCTAACGGACTCAGCGCACAGAAGAAAACCGCCGAAGAGAAACATTAAAGCCAGGGCGACAATTCACCCGAGGCGCAACAAAGCCGACCTGCTGATTCTCCGAGACAAGGAAGGAAGATAGCATCGGACAACAGCGATAGCAGTGTTATCTAAGACGACACCGACCTACCGCAACGTGACGCACCAGCCACAAGCAGCTGAGCGACGGACAACATGCGGCGATACATCGCGGTAATGTAAGTCCACGAAATTATTTTGTATACCAAAAACCTTGTAATAAAAACGACACGCGAACCCGAATTGATTAGGCCCCCGGTAACACTATTACCGAAACGCGTACTAACGATAGCGAATGTCCGACGACAATAGCACACCGATAAGAAACGAATCGTGGCTATTCAGTAGAGCGGCGGCGCGATCCATACACTATCGCGAGTTAGAACTAGCGTGGCGAGCGGCACAGGCCCTCCGTGAGGATCGAGATAACGATCGCAGGGCCTTAGGGCGTCTCCTAGACGGCGATAGCGAGCTACCCGAGCACGTCATACGTGAGCGAGAATTTCCTTTCGGGGCCCTCGACGCCAGTTTATTTTCCACCGACGCAGTTGACGTGACAAGACGAGACCGCGTGGACAGACGGACGAGACCGTACGTTAGTCGCACTCCGAGCCGCGTATCTTCACGAGGTGAATTTTCGCTGACCTCGTACGATTCCGATATCTTTAACCCTGAAGAAATTTTCGAGAGATACGAAATGAGTACCAACGAACAAGCTCAACCCTCGGGAACTCAACAATCAGAGGCTCAACATTTCATAGCCGACGCAGAGCGGGAACTTCAAGAAATACACCATGAAATCCGCGAAAACCCAGTTGCACGAGCAGCACCGCCAAACGTAGCGCAAGAGAGAGACAATGAAGTCCGAGACACTCTGCGCGCGGTGATTCAAGAATTACGTCGGTTACAAACAGACATAGACGCCGTACGGGAAACGCAAGTACACACTCAGCGCATTCACGACTATCGACCATCGCGACTCAGTAGGAGAGACACAACCTACGTAGATCACGATGATGTTCGCCACCAGCGAGGTCGCGGGTCCCTACCGTTAAAAGAAGCGCGCTGCATGATCCCTGAATTCGACGGGAATGCAAGTAAACTACAAGAGTTTCTAAGCGCCATGACATATGCGGTCGAAAACATCGATCCGAACGATGAGGTAACTCTGTTAGGAGCTATCCTATGCACCAAGTTGAAAGGGCGCGCAATGTTGGATTTCCAAACGCGAAAGATTCGCAATTTTGAACAACTAAGACAGGAATTAGAAGCGTGCTACGTGAGTAAAAAGAGCACCACACATTTGCAAATTGAATTTAATACTCTCAAACAAAGAACCGGAGAAAATGCACGGACCTACGGACTTAGAGCCGACAAATTAACAATGGATCTGTATGAGTCCATGATAGAGGGTCGACAACATTACACAACGGAAAATAAACGCGCGATATTAGATATCCTACAACAACAGGCGCTTCAGAATTATCAGATAGGGCTAAACGACGACATAAAAGCCGTAGTCAGATCGCGAGGATATGCAACGTTGCAGGATGCGATAGCTGCCGCGACCGCAGAAGAACGAATAAAAGGAACAACAGTTTCCCGCCCGAAACCAAAATATTATATGCCGGCCGCAGATAATTACAAAAATAAGCTACAATGTCGAAAGTGCGGAAAGTTAGGACACCACGGAAAAGACTGTCGCAACAGTCGTTACTCGAACCGGTTCGCACTACCACAACCTGATAAAACACGTATAAATGCCGTAGAGAAATTCTGCAAGCATTGCAAAAAACGTGGCCATACACAAGCCGAGTGTTGGCACTTGAACGGGAGGCCTCGCAACAAAACGCCATATCACCCTCCTCGACCACAAAATAATGGGAATAAAAATAACAACCCTAGAAAAGCGATCGAACCGCGTAAAAAGAAGAATTCCGGATCCGAGTCTAGTAGCGAAGACGAAAGGAAAACAGCCGGAAAGAAAGATAAGCGCGCTCAGACGTATCAGGTCGCGCAAGTAACTCGAGCTGCCCAGCCGAGCAGCGGCCTAGATCAAATCACGCTTCCGATACAAGAAACGCGCTCAGGAGAAATAAACATGCTTTTCGATTCGGGCGCAACCCTTTCACTCATCAAGGTAAAAAACTTAAAAGGGAAAACTAGAATTTCCCCCGAAAAAATCACCCTTGCGGGAATAACGGGGCACAAAATGTATACAATCGGAAGCATGCAAGCCCACATTAATATAGGCGAACAGGTATTAAGACATACCATGTACGTGGTCAAGGATGACTTCCCCATGGAGTACGATGGAATACTGGGACTGGACTTCATGAAAAATCACCGCGTGATTTGCGATTACGACAAGCAACAATTGAACATCGCCGGCGTCACTTTCAAAATAAAACCTTACGGTAAGATAATTCTACAACCGCGCAGCGAGACTATTGTCCGAGCAACCACTAACCGAAATCAGCCCGGAGTAATCCAGGCGAAGGAAACTAAGCCCGGCGTATATATCGGACGATGCATGGTCGAGCCGAAGAATTTTGCATGCGTAGTCAGCATCATAAATACCACAGATAAGCCGGTAGAGATACGCACGCCGCACGTGACAATAGAAGATCCCGACGAAAGTGATCATCAAATATACGCGGTTATCAACGAGGCGGAACGCGCGAATAAACTCCCACGAAGCAAACGAATCTGACAAACATTGCGTACCCAGCATCTCAATTCGGAAGAACGACAGGCACTCACACGGATATGCGAAGAATACCAAGATACCTTCCACCTCAGTGGAGAACCACTGACATGCACTGCAGCAGTGAAACACGAGATACGTACACAAGCCGACTCATCGCCGGTCAACGTACGGCCGTATCGCCTCCCCGCAAGGCATAAGGAAGAGGTGAATACACAGATAAAACAAATGCTGCATGATGGCATTATCAAAGCCAGCACGAGCCAATGGAATGCGCCACTGCTAGTGGTACCCAAAAAGGCCGACTCGTCTGGAAAACCGAAGCTCCGAATCGTGATCGACTTCCGAAAACTAAATGATCTAACAATTGGCGATTCTTTTCCCCTACCCAATATTGAGGAAATATTAGATCAGCTGGGAAACGCCAAATATTTTTCGACGCTAGACTTAGCGTCGGGGTATCATCAGATACCGATGGCTGAGCCAGATAAACAAAAGACAGCGTTCTCGACACCATACGGACATTATGAATATAATCGGATGCCCTTTGGATTAAAAAATGCGCCAGCCACATTCCAGAGGCTGATGAACTCGGTACTCATGGGAATTCAAGGACTCAGATGCCTAGTATATCTCGATGACATAGTGATATACGGATCGAGTTTAAGCGACCATAATAAACGCCTAACAGAAGTATTGCAACGCCTACGAGAAGCGAACTTAAAGTTGCAACCGGACAAGTGCGAATTCCTGCGCAAGGAAGTAAATTACCTAGGACACGTAATTTCCGAAAATGGAATATCGCCCGACCCGGCAAAATTGCAAGCTATAGAAGATTTTCCGGAGCCCAAAAAGGTCAAAGATATCCAATCATTTATAGGCCTGGCCGGATATTACAGAAAATTTATCAGCAATTTTTCCAAGATCGCGAAACCATTAACAAAACTAACAAAAAAGACGGAAACATTCGCGTGGACTGCCGAACAGCAAATAGCTTTCAACACATTAAAAGAAAAATTAACTACGGCGCCCGTACTTCAATACCCAGATTTTACAAAAGAATTCAACGTGACTACCGACGCCTCAGATTATGCAATAGGAGCCGTACTGTCACAGGGACCGATAGGAAAAGACCGTCCCATTGCTTACGCGAGCAGAATATTAAACCGCGCCGAGCAAAACTACAGCACGACAGAGAAAGAATTACTTGCAATAGTATGGGCTGTAAAACACTTTCGGCCATATGTCTATGGGACAAAATTCAAAATCGTAACTGACCACAAACCCCTTATATGGTTATTCAACGTAAATGACCCCGGATCAAGATTGATCCGATGGCGATTAAAACTGGAGGAATATGACTATGAAATTATTCATAAGGCCGGTCGAGCGAACGCGAACGCCGACGCGCTAAGTCGCAACGTGAAGCGGGAAGCTCACGTTACCAAAGCAGCTGATAAAATCCTCACACTAGACGAAGACGGCGAATACGCACGTGCATCTACAGAAGATGAAAAGGAAGAAGACAACGTATGCGAACAAGCATACACAGAAGAAAAGAAAAAACAAATTCTATACGAATATCATGATGCACCTACGGGAGGGCACCAAGGAATTGAGAGAACAATAAAAAGAATACGATTGACACATAATTGGCCCGGATTAACGGCCGATGTAGAGCGATACATTAAAAAATGTGAGCTTTGTCAGAAAAATAAACTTTCTCGGAGAATAAAAGCCCCTCTTGTCGTCACGGACACGCCTAGCCGACCTTTCGAAAAATGTGCACTGGATATAGTGGGACCACTAACAATAACGAAAAATGAAAATCGGTACCTACTGACATTCCAAGATCATCTTACAAAATTTAGTAAGGCAATACCTATACCGAACCAGGAAGCAAATACCGTGAGCAAAGAATTTGTCACGAAGATCGTCCTGGAATACGGAACGCCAGAATACGTACTGACAGACCAAGGCACTAACTTCCTGAGCGAAATTTTCAAGAATACGTGCAAGCTACTGAAGATAAATAAAATTCAGACTACCGCATACCATCCCGAAAGCAATGGTATCCTCGAGCGATCACATCGGACCTTAGCAGAATACCTGCGACATTATATAAATAAGGACCAAACCGATTGGGACGAATGGATCCCGTACGCGATGCACACGTATAATACAACGCCTCATACGGCGACAGAGTATACACCGTTTGAATTAATCTACGGTCGACAGGCAGAACTGCCGACGGCCCTGACAAAACCGCCTAAACCTACCTACAACTACGACGATTACGCGCAGGAATTACGGGAAAGGTTAAGAGCCACTAATCGTGTCGCACGCGAAAATATAAAAGACGAAAAGGCCAAGGCCAAGACGCAGTACGATAAAAAGACAAAAGAAATAAGATTTAAAGTCGGCGAAAAAGTATTACTTTACGACGAAACGCTCCGACGCGGAAGATCGAAAAAACTCGACGCGCAATGGACCGGACCGTATACGGTAACCGAAAAACATTCTAATATAAACTATACAATAAGGCGAGGGAGGACAACGACGCGCGTACACGTAAACCGTCTGAAACCGTTTATTGAGGCCTAACCCGCGGTCAAAAGAGAGGATAAAAAACATGCTCACATGCACGCACATACACAATAAAAAGAAAAAAGAGAAATATAATAAATAAAAAAGAATTAGACTCACCAAAACGAAGACCGCCAACCAGGAACATAATCCATAACAGCAGAGGATACACTATACACTAAAACTAAACTAAACACTAAAACTAAACTACACACTACAAACTACTATACTACAAAGCATCTATGCACGGATTAGTCAACCGCGTCCATGTCTGGATCCTCCGGCGGAAGATCCAGACGAGGCAAGTTCCCCTCGCGCAAATATTGATCCACGGCAAACTCGAACTCCAAATCGAGGTCACCACCGAATTCTTCACTATAATCATTAGTTAAAAAACGAGCAAGCAAAGGGGCGGGTATCAAAATTTCCCCAAGCTCGTCGGAAAACACTCGGAGAGCACCTCGCCCTCCGCACCGGCGGGAACAAACATTTCGGACTCCTGAGAAAGGTCCATGAATAAATCTAAATCACCATAAGGAGCACTATCAGGGTTTGATAAATGTTCAAACCCACTAACGAGCAATGGCTCAGCGGCACCCGTACACTCCTCATCAACGGACGAAAAACTTTCGTCCAAAAGAGCCACAGTGTCAAGATCACTGAAATCGTCGAAACTGTTCTCACTCTCCTCAGCACTCTCTTCACTGGAAGACGCGAAGAAAAACTCACGACGAGACATGATTATGAAAAACAAGCAAACGCACGAACAGATAGCCGACAAGAGACTAAAGGACCGGATCGTCCAGAGAAGAAAAGACACACGAAAAAAGGTGTAAATAGATAACAGGATGCAACGCTAAGCATACGATAAAAAATGAGGAATCAACGAGATACACAGGCAACGGAAACGAAAATATGACACATTTCGAAGTGCGAAATGATAAACGATACAAATTGGAGAATTCTTTTCCGCTCCCATCTGAACTTGAGAATCCTTTTCCGCTCCCACGGTCCCACAACGATCACATATAAAAATACTTTTGTAGCAAGTAAAAATAATATATACAAAAAAAAAAAAATAAAAATTTTTTTTAAATAAAACAAAATAATTACAGATTTATAATCTGGGTGACGCTAAGTTCCGCAGAAGACCCGGACATGAAGGCACCGTATGAAATAGAAAAATTTACGCAACATCCAGGGATATATTTTGAAAAGCTAGGAGGATTACATCAGGTTGAATCCTTCTGGAAAGTGGTCATCAAGATAGACGTGACGACACTATCAAAACGACTCGCACAGGTAGAAAAATACGTACGCAAAACGGATAATCTATGCAAAATGATAGCAGTCATAGGGAAAGAAACATGCGAAAATTTACACAGCGTTATTGCAAAAGGGTGTGAAAGAACTAATAAATTAATAGAACGCATAAACTCAACATACAATACAAGAATACACAAAAGAGGATTAATCGACGGGATAGGATCAGTCGCAAAATCATTGTTTGGTACGATGGACGCAAACGATGAAAAATTAATTAACGAACAACTAACGGTATTACACGACTCACAGGAATTAAACAAACACGCAATAAAAAACCAAATAAAATAATGCAAGCCACTATCGCTCACATTGATAACAGTGAAAGAACTATCCGACAAAACGAAAATACTCTCGCGGACGCGACAGACAAACTAAGAACAAAATTATTAGAAGACGAACGCCAAAGTAACTTACACGAAAATTTTATAATAATTAACGCGGTACTGTCTGATCTAACACGCGACGCGGAAGACGTACTAGAATATTTAACGTTTTTAAAAGAAGGAATTCTGCATCCTCGGTTAACACCTATATCAATAATAATAGAATCACTTAAAGACGCTAGCTCGCAATTGCCCGAAGGACTCTACTTCCCATTCAGAATAAAAGAGAATGAATGGTCGACAATAGAGAAATTTGCGACAGTAGGCGCATACTGCGATCAAATAAATATATATACTATTTTACGATTCCCTCTAATTTCGATGCCAAAATACGAAATACTAAGTGTAATTCCGCTACCTATCCCAAGTCAGAACAACATTTTTTCGTTCGTAGAAATTAACAATCCCCTGATTGCAATAGACACAGAACAGCGTACTTACATAACCCTCGCAAAGAACGACCTGCGGAAATGCATAGAGATAAATACCGAATACCTATGCACGGAAAATCACCCCGTATATCGAATAAACCCAGACTCTATCTGCGAGATAAAAATGTATCTAGAAACGAAAGATCATTATAAAAATTGTAACATAAAAAATGCGACGTCGAACCACAGTCTTTGGATAGCGTTAAGTAATTCACACTCGTGGCTATACTCGTCACCACGAAAGCAAGTAATTACTCTACATTGTAAAGACCATGGAAAAATAAAGGAAACAATTGAAAAAGTAGGTAAAATTACATTAAAAAATAACTGTAAGTTAGTGACAGAAAATACAATTATAAGATCACCCAAGATGTCACATGAGACAAGAGTAGAATCATATCTCCCTCAGTATAATATTTCACTACTACAGAAGCCTGGTTTAGAAAACGATACAGGTCTCAAAGAAATAAAATTAAAAAATATTATACCAAATCCGACGGAATTAAAAAATTCCAAGGATAAATAAAAGAGGAGATAGACAACGAACTAGATAAAAATTCAAGTTCGATTTTTCAGTCGCCACACTTTATTTTTCCAATGGCGACAAGCGGAACAACAATTGTAATAATAATAATAGCCGTAGTAATAGGATTTATTATAATAAAAAAGAAAAAACGGAATAACAATAAGCGGGTGACATTAGATATAGATACAGAATATACGATACCGAGATCTATCCTAAAACGAAGCAACAGCACACGTTTCTAACACAAAAAACATATATATATATATATATATATATATATATATGTATATATATGTAATAGTAATTAACAACTATATGTAATAGTAATTATTATATATATCATATACAATTTGATCCATTATTTCCTGCGGGAAAAAACGTGGCATTAGTTTGCACAGCTCTACGTCTCGGATTAACAAAATCAGACCACACGATATATCGCGTTACACCGGAACCAAAGAATCAAAAAACTTATTTCTGCAAATTTCGCTCACACACCGGATGTGCATAGCTGAATTGACTATGACCATATATGGCCCGATTTAGGGAATTACACCCCACCACTTCCATTCTTACGAGATTATAAAAAACTGACGACCCAATCGAGCCCCAAAGACTCGATACTGTCGTTACGATAAACAAAGTTCAAGCTCAAGAACAACAGCAGCAGCCAGGCGGAACCAGCCCCGCAAATTACCCCGGTGACATAGAGCTTACAACACACACACACCAACTCCAAGGACAGGATGAAAATTCCTGTGGAATTTGAACTCAGTCAGCCCATCGATGGAGTGCGCCCATTGGACCACCCAGAAAGATACGAAAGACTTCTACGAAGCATCTGCCTCCAACCAACAGAGAGATGTCTAGTGGAAACGGAGTTTCCTTGGAGAAGATGGTGCCGAAGCTGTTATCGCCAACGATACCGGCTTTATTGCACCATACGAGATCCATCGGCACACGGATACCGGACGCAGC
This sequence comes from Monomorium pharaonis, assembly GCF_013373865.1. NCBI lineage: Eukaryota > Metazoa > Arthropoda > Insecta > Hymenoptera > Formicidae > Monomorium > Monomorium pharaonis. The sequence continues at coordinate 10,354 of NW_023415946.1, forward strand.
TCTCACCTGACGAACATTGGGAAACGATCACCGAGTGTTTTCAAATGCGGAAAAGTGTTAATGAACGTGTGCCCTGCCAGAAACTGCCGGAAGTGCATCGAGATATTTCTCGACGAAGAAGAGGCCGTAAACGAGACCCTGGACATGAACAGTTCAGTTTTGAAAGATTTTAAAACCTGTGTGTACGCGAATCTGAGAACGAGCAATACCAGCTACGAATGGTATGTAATTATTAGTATAAAACAATAAAGAAATAGCGATTAGTATATAGTGTTTCACTAAGGAAAAGCGATAAGATAGCGTAAACTATTAGTTGCGAAAACTCAGCCCCTCGTTTTCTTTTCAATAAGGGGGAGGGATGTTGTGAGTGCGCGACACTCACACAAACTCTACTTGTAATAACGAGAAGGGTGTCAAGTGACACCTCGCGCGACGACACCGTCCGGCCTTGCTACCGGGAATCGCACCGGCCTTCACACCGGACATCACACCGAGCTACATATCCGGTTACTCATTTTGCCACCCGAAATCTCCTGATTTCCGGTGGAATGCGCCTAGCTAGCAATTGCTGGCTAAGCTAGTGCACGGGCCAAAGGACCCGTGACCGCGAGTGACACCCCTTGGTAACAAGCCGAAAGGCTGAGTATATAAAGACCGCGGAAAGAGAACGAGTGGGCTCATAATCAATAATAATAGCGACGAGTATATGTCGCTCGTCGAAACTACAAACTAGACGAAGTAACTCATCTTTCGGGTTCGCTAACGAAAACTGTACAGGAAGAATAAATATATATCTCTTGTTATTAACTCTCGGCGTTATCTCTTGGAAACCTGATCCCGAGGAGTCATCGGCAGCGGTCCCGCACTGTATCCCGAGACCAGGGATACAACATTGCGAATAAATCGGGAGTGAGATCGAAAGCGAAAAGTGTATATCCATCGGCATAATCGTTTCTACTTATAGAATTACCCTCGTTCAAAAAGTGAATGCCAGTTCCGGAAAAGAGCGTATGATATGCTTCGACGTAGAGCGGTTCGTCTTTCGAGAATTCGGCTGTAGCGGTCTACTAGGAATTTGTACAACCGTCGACGTATAGCAAAAAGAAATTTATATCGTAGTTTTTGAAATTAAACGGATTTAATTTTCTATCTCCGTTAAACGCTCTGTTATCAACAAAACCGACAATTACGCGTTTCGGTAGTTGCCCGAGGATCACGTTATCTATCGATTCACCTACGAGCCCGGAGTGTATCGTGAAACGTTTTAACCTCTACTCTCGTTAAAGGATACTTGGCAGTTGTCTTACTCAACATTTTAGCGTGAGCGAGTAATACACCGGGGCTTATTTTTGCTCTTCTTACGAGTAGACTAGCGTCTAAAATACGAATTTTGACGTAGAACTAGATTCCATTAGACAGAAAGAATCTTTCGAGCGTACGAGCCTCATTCTAAACTTCTACTACCGTTATTAAAATTTATCCTGATTAAAAAACGTCGCAGTGAAGATGACCTAAAAGATCTAACTCCTGTCCTGCCTGAATATAACGCGCTCGTCTCACGAGAGCGTTATTTGGTGCCGAGGAATCTACGTGAGTGTCCATGAGACCGGGTGTATCCATGTCCCATAGACACGCTGTCAGATGAGAGGATTTTGCGGGAGAAGCATAGTTTAATAATGCTTCGATGTATGCACGATACGCGTAAGCGTTGTTTGGAGGTGACACGAGTTTCTGATTAAATATACGTCAATTTGATTGAACATGGAATGTAACAAATGATTTACAGGTCCTACTTTGAGTATAAAGTCACTGGGCGTCGTATCTTTCTCCCCACCGGCGAGAGGAGTGGTTTCTACGCGTAGCCGAATACTTAACATGGTATGCGTGAGATCTAAGTAATCTTCCCCGTGACCGGGTATGACAAATTCTATAGGTGCATCGTCGGCGAGCGATGTCACAGGCTTGTAATAAATCCATTGCGAACTCTCTATGCTGGTTTGAGTGGGAGGTAACGAGAAGAGATCGAGTTCACTCTTTAAGCACTCACTGGAATGAGTGTGAAGAAAAGACATGCTTATTTCTCGCACAGAGACTTTTGACGTGAATTAAGAGAATATATCGGATACTCCACGCTTCTTACTAACACGACGACGACGATTCGTAGTGGAAGTCTTTTTATTTTTGCCTCTTACCGAGACTTTTTCTTCGTCAATCTTTTAACCGTTTTTTTCTTCCGCCTACTGTTTTTTGATGTTTTCTTTTTGCTTGTCCGACGTTTACGCGATGCCGACCTTGTTGCCGCGAAGCGACCAGTGTGACTAACGAAGGGGAACTGAAGCGGCAGCTTTTTCGACGATATTTTATATCCCGATCCCTTCATTAGGTTTTTAATTTTTTCTTCTGCTTTTCTTTTGAGATTTCCTCGAGATTCTTTGAATCGATTTCTGAGTGCCTCCTTCAAAGGAGTATTATTTTCAACGTCGTCTATCACGTTAATACCTGCACGTAAAGCTTCTTTACCGATCGCACGTACACCTCTACTCAAGTAAGGAAGTGCCTTTCTGAATAATCCACCGAGAAAACTCCCGATTCCGTGTCCGCGCTGATATGGCGAACCGACGAAAACTCGTGGTATCCCTCCCCCACGAGCGTCTGATGAATTATAATATTTTTCCTCCTCTGGTATCATATTAATGACTTATTAATTTTTACTTTTATCGTTCAAGCTACTGATAACGTCTAAAGTGTAACGTCACCGTTAACGTTCCGGATTGAAATGGTATACTTTTACCAAGTGCGTCTTTTATATCTATTTCGATCGTACGGAATTCGTTTTTCGTAAAGGTATGTAATGTGAAGGAAAAAAATATGACGTCTGATTCGCACCGTACGTGTAATTAAACGCGTTCAATGGTATCGGAACTATTCGAAGAAGAGGAGACTTGACATCGCCGGTTATGTAAGGTTCGCAAATATCACAATAAACGAACATTTTATCGGGGATTCCTCGTATCAGACTATGAGGTTCTTTACCCCAGAAAGCCAAATCAGGTTTATTAATGATAAGAAATTTTGCTGTATAGAAATCTTTTGTGGAATTAGGTTTCAATGCCGTGAGCTCTGTGTAAAAATATCCTTTCTTGGAAAGCAGCATGTGACCGCAACCGATTATTTTCAAAAGATTGTCGGAAACGTTTAAATAATGATTTTTTCCACATTTGTTTGCACATGTGAGACTGATAAAAGTTTTAAATCCTTCCTCTGTACGAGCTTCAAAATGAAAATGCGAGCCGACCTTTTTACACGCGGATTAATTGTGGAATAAAGTTCGTTGATATCTTTGTAAATACCATTTGGTATTACAGCTTCAGTCGATGTTAACTTATGTCTGTCTTGTCTTTGTCCTTTGGATCGATATCGACGAATTTGAGAGTGTTTTCCCCGTGATTTATGTGGAGGAAAGTATTAGGAAATTGAATCTCACTAAGCCCGACTTCCCATTCGCCGTGCAAAGATAAAGTCTGTGGTAATTGTGTGGTGAAAGATGACGTCTTATTATGCGGAAAATATCGCGTATTGCTATTGCTCGGAAGAACGATGTAAAATTGGTCCTCACGCATCTTGAAGAGTGATTAAATTCGAAGCGGTTATCCAACTGTCGAACTTACTGGGATAACCACGCCAGTGGACCAGCACCTGCTTATTTTTCCCGTAGCCTCTACTTTTTATACTCGACTCGATCGACGATAAACTCGTTCTCTCGCAAATTCTTCTCGACTCGAGCTAATTCCTGTTCATAAAAAACCGTCTATGACTTCACCCGCTAAATCACTCAGTTCGTATACGCGAGGTTTTCGCCACTCGAGAACACGGTGAATATGAAATATCTCTTCGCTCCAACCTGCCTCGTATCCTTTCTTGAAGGTAGCTTTTGCTCTACTGACACGAACAAGATCGCCAACATGGTATTTAGCTTTACGACTTTGATTTTTAACGTTCCATCGACGAAATATATTTTCACGTGCGATTCGTGCGTTTTCTCTCGTCACGATCGTCGGTTGCATTTTGGTGGAAGAGTGACGGGTATGGTTGTACGCACGAATGATATCTTGCAAAACGTCAATGTAACGTCGTGTATTTTTATGCGTAAAGTACCGCCACATTCTCTTCTTCAGCGTCCTATTAAAACGTTCAACGATCGCGGCCTTGATATCGGGATTACGCGTTACTCGAAAACGGATATCGTTTTCTTTCAAAAACTTTTGCACTGTTTGCGCGACAAATTCTTTGCCTTTGTCCGTTTGCAGGTATACGGGTGAGCGTCCGTCGCTTCTCGAGAGTACACGTTGAAAAGCTTTTATTACGCTATTGCTCGTTTGTGTCCCGCAACGGCTCTACCCAAACAAATTTACTGAGCACATCGATAATCACGAGTAAATAAGAATATCCGTCATTGTAACTTTTGAGATTCCGCAGTTCGATCAAATCGGCTTCCCACACGTCGTCGATATTTGTTACATTGTAATGCAAGCGTGGAAACTTTCGCCGTAAAGGTCTGTGTAGCGTGTACGCGTCTTGTGATTGGAGCCAGCGCGTGACTTTGTTACGCGAAAAATCTGGTTTAAACAGCATGTGTTAGATTATCTACAGCGGAATATCCCGCGTAATGCGTCGGATCGTAATAGATTTTTTCAAGTTCTGACATTATTGCTTCTTCACCGTACTCCAATTGAGTAAGCGCCTTTTTGGAGGCGAACGCGATATATTAGGTGTGGAACTCGCCAAAGACTGAGGTCTCGCGTTTATTGAAGATCAGTAGACTGCTTTAATAATTCTTTATTTCCCACCAGCGCCGTACGTGTATTTAAGCTACGCAGTAATCGGGCGAACTGTCATCTTCCCGTTGCTTTCACGGTTTTTCTTTCACGCACCGCGTCGTTTATCAGTTCGGTTATATCGGAATCTTTCACGACGTTGCCGTCTATAGTCACGATACCCTTCTCGTCCCAATTTAATCTGTCGGGTACCGCTTCGTCTTGCAAATGACGCATTAGCATACGAGCTTGTGTGCGATAAGTTTTCGGGACCGTTTCCAATATTTTTTCGTCACTTTTTAACACATGAATATTACGAATTACTTTTGGGGTTTTTTCCTTTACAGTATCTATGTCACTAGTCCGAGGATGTTGCCGGAAATTGTGAAGTTTCGTGAAATACGATCGTTGAATCG
>NW_023415947.1:0-21839 GCF_013373865.1 Monomorium pharaonis
CTCTTCAGCGTACCTAGTGCTGGAATAGGACTTTACGCAACCAGGGTAAAACACCCTCCCGCACTCACACCCGACCGACGCAGTGGTAATCGGTTAAACACACTAATTAACTAAATCAGTATATGGATATACAATTAGCTCACAAAGAATGTACGCATCAGTTCACGCAGGCCATTTCCATCAAAACTTCACACTTAGTCGTTGGGAGCCAATTTGAATACCCGATAGATGCAGAAATCACGTCAAGCACACGCCGCAGATATGGCGGGAACCCAGGCAGCCAGATGAAGCACAGAGAGATGCGGCCGGTGGAAGTGGCGCTTGCGCAGAAGAGAAACGGCCAATGGAAACGGCAAGACAGGAAAGAATGCTCCAGCAAAGTCCGCGTGTCCAAACCAAAAAACGGTCAAAAGATACCAATTAAAGGCTAAGTGGACACCACCAATAAAGGAAAGTGTCAAGAAAGTGCACTTTTGACCGTGAGACTGCAAAAAGAAAGCCCCGAAGGGCAGCAACCAGCAGTAACAAGCACAGAAATACAGAGCAAGAAAAGTGCGTCCGCACGTAGTACTCACCCGAAAAGAGAGAGAGAGAGAGAGAGAGAGAGAGAGAGAGAGAGAGAGAGAGAGAGAGAGAGAGAGAGAGAGAGAGAGAGAGAGAGATCGTAAAATTTAATCCTTGCGTTATTTTGTCCTGAATATTCACCTAATGTAATATATTCTTACAGACTTATTAGAAAATGAAAATGATGTGAACGATATTTTAATCCAATGATATCTTTATTAAGACGAAACGGGAAATAGCCGAGTTAAAAATCAAATTATTTTTCTACTATGTATTAAATTGAATTAAATTATACATATATTGAATATATATATTGTTTTGTGTTTAAAACGATAAAGAAATACAAAATAAAGATACATATAATACTTATTTACAGGTACGTAACTAACAAGGGAACGGTCGGGGCTATCCCTTACCGACTTTGATGGGCATTGGATATGTTGTAGAGCATCGAAAAAGTTCAGAGACCCGTATTTTTTTATCGGCTTATCTCGAAGTTTAGGGGTTGTTTTAACGCCTATAAGAAAACGTATTTTTTCATTTTTAACAAATATCTTCTAAAATATGAGACACATGAAAAAATGTTTTATATAAAAGTTTTATAGTATTTTATACTTTTTGCAATGATGTATTTAATTCTTTAAAAAATGTCAAATTTTTATTTTTGTTTTTTTTTAGGGGTTAAACAACCCTTAAAACTTGAGATAAGCTGATAAAAAATACGGGTTTTTTTTTATGCTCTACAACATATCCAAAGCCAACAAAATCGGTGAGAAACAGCCCCGACCGTTCTCTTATTGTAAGTACAGATAAACGAAATAATTTCAAAAAATTATAAAGTTAATTATTAAAAATGTGAAAAATATTAATCTCTTTAAACTTAGATTATTTTATAGGTATATAAAATTAAAAGATTGTGAAATGTAAAAAAATGTTAAAATTAACAAAGTTCAATATTTCTTGAAAACTTTACAAATTTACACATTTTACAAATTTTCTGAAAATATCAAAATTTAAGAAACTTTTAACATTATGACCATTTTGAAAATGTTTACATTTTTTTATTTTATTGAGATTTTACACGCCAGCTAAATATTAATTTTGAACATTTTTAAAATTTTTTATTATTTTTATTTTGTTTGTATTTTTATTCTAATTACAGTTTATAAATAATTTTAATTTTAATTTTATTTTAATTAGTTCTTGTAATTTCAGGATAAATATGTTTCAATTATTTACACGCAATATATGTTGCTTTAAAATTTTTTTGCAATAGTCAAAACCCAGGTAGCAAGGTATCGTCTAATTAACGTCATTTTTTGGTCATTTTATGACGAAGCAGACGTCACTAATTGACGTCTTAATGACATTAAAATGACGGTTTAATGTCACAGACCGTTGACGTCACAATAAAGACGACATTTTAACGTCATTTTTATGACTATCCCAGGTAGTAAAAATCGCCGTTATTTTGACGTTTTAGAAAATATTTCGGGTATATGTTCTATATATACAGTACTTGCATTGTGAAAATATTGAAATAACAATTATAATGCAAAAAAAAAAATTTACATTGTTTCTCAACAAGCATCGTTACCCACCACACCATAGTCACATCTGGGATTGCCTAACTTCCGTGGTCACCCATCCAACTCTGAACCGCCGTCGACGTTGCTTGACTTCGACGATCGTACGCAACCTGGCACCTCGTGATGATCCATGAACACTTGATGCTCATAAATATATATTTGTTATAGATCAGTTCAATAGTCAGAAACATGAAACTTATAGTTAACTAATATTTTTATAAATAAATATAAATTTACATTTTTTTCCTGATTTTTACATATGCGAAATAACATGTGGAATAACTTATAAAAATTTTTGCTCTGTTCTTTTAATAAAGCTAAATTATATTCTAGACAGCACGCAATATTTATAAAATATTTATAAAATATCAATTAACTGACGTTATTAATTAGTCAAGCATATGACGTCGGAAATACGTTGTAGGATGGATAAATAACTGACGTAATTAATAGGTCAGAAAATGACGTTACTATTACGTCTTAATTTGGTAACATGACGTCCGCGACCTTAAATGACGAATTATTGACGTCCAGTGGACGTCACCTTGCTGCCTGGGAAGGAACTTATTATTTTTTTCCTAATTTTTTGTCAATTTAGCAACGTTCTTTTTCGACTATAAACTGTAGAAAATTTTCAAAGCGATGATACGTATATACTGACTCAATAATTGAAATATGAATATTCTAAAACTAAAAAAACTAATTAAAATTAAATTACAATGAAAATTATTAATCAAATGTAATTTTATAAAATTAAAATGCATAATAGAGAAAAAAATTATGAAAATCCTGAAAGTGTTCAAAATGTTCATTTTACACACACAAACACACACACGCACGCACGCACGCACGCACGCACGCACGCACGCACGCATGACGCTCTATCGTACACACAATGTAGAGGCTTGTGGCGCTCGTACACGTCTGATTGGCGCGCACGCAACTACCGAAATGTGCGCACGCATATATTTTTTTGGACTTCAGGGTATCGATCATGTAATTTTTCCCCTAGAGTGGAAACATGAAAAGTGAAAAATTTCAAGTTACCCTTTCTATTCAACACTAATAGAAAGAGATAGTTACATGAAACTTTTCACTTTTCACGTTTCCGCCCTAAGGAAAAAGTTACATGATTGCTGCCCTGAACAGAGATCCCCATACAGCACAGAAAGATTGCAGCAACATTGTGGCAACATTTCAACGCAAGATTGCAATATTGCATAAACGTTGTGAAATGTTGCTGCAAGGTTGCTGCAAGATTGCAGCAATGGTAAAATGTCCGCTTTTAGAAATATTGTTACGTAATATTGTAGCAATATTGCAATGAAATATGTATGCAATATTATTCAGAAAAAGATTATTCAAAATAATTTATCTGATTTTAAATAACTATTTTGAATTTAACAAATACAGAGTGATTAGTGAAACTTCAACCAAAAGATAAACTTTGCAAGTTTTGTCTTTTATCTTATATAAGTACATTATAAGATGAGAGACAAAACTTACAAAATTTATCTTCTAGTTGACGTAATCACTCTGTTGTTAAATTCAAAATATAGTTATTTAAAACCGAATGAATTAATCGGATGATCGTTTAGTTAATATCACTATAATCACTCTGTATTTGTTAAATTAAAAAATACAGTTATTTAAAATAATTTTGAATAACCTTGTACTCTGTTATACACAAATCTACATAATAATAGTTTTACACACAAATTAAAACTACTCCAGAATGCATGTATCTCTATAGATGAAAAATTTTAAATAATATAGAACGATCGCTTTTACATTATTTTTGAAAAGTTACTGTAATATATTAATTTATTCAAACTGTATTGAATATTAATTTTATCTATTTTCACTATTTTAATAATATTTTAAAATGTTGCTGCATCATTGCTGAAGTAATATTATAAAATAATGTCTTTGCAATATCTCTGAAACATTACATCGCAATATGCAATGTTGCAACGTTGCAGCAATGTTGCTGCAAGCTTTTGTGCTGTATGGGTCATAATTTATCGGATATATTTTAATCGGATGTAGCACATTATAGATCGGATATTTAGCTTGATTGAAAATATTTTGTTTTTATCCGATCAAGTACAACGTCCGATTATATTGTATATATATGAATTTAAACTGATAAATAAATCGCACCTCATTATCCGTTCATATTTTATCGAGAAGTATGTTTCATCGGATAAAGACATCTTTTATTTCATCGAATAGCCCTAAATTTATTCAAAATCAACCGGATAAAGTGTTTGAACGGTTTTTTTCGATTAAAACTGCTGGATATTTTTTTCAGTGTGTGTGTGTGTGTAAAAACTTTGTTCGTAGATTGCAAACTGATGGCTTATGCATCAGACAATATTGTATACGACGCGTTACGAAATGAATAAGTGAAAAAAATTTATAAATAATTATTCTAACTTATTTTCTCTCTTCCCTATTCCTTTGCGGTATAATGGCGTGTGCAGAACTAGATAGGAAGTACATAGATAAGGTGAGATGGGTGGGAACATATACGTGATTGGGAGACTATGAAAGAGGGAACGCAACGGAAAGAGAAAGAGCCGGTATGATGAGACTGTATGGGCGTACAGTTGGAGATATCGCGTATGGGTGAAAGAGATAGATTCGCAATAGAGGGAGAGCGCGAGCACCGCGACGATAGCTGCTGTGGCCACAGCGGGCGTGGTCTGGCGATGGCGACGGGCGGCGGCGAGCGCGGATTCTCCCTCTCCCGCTCCCCTCATCTTCAAATCTCCCCCCCCCCCCCGGACACCCGTTCCCCACGCGGAGCACGCGATTCAAAATGCACATAGTATCCACTATTATAGTTGCGTAAAAAATTTAGCAATAGTTGTCAGATTTGCAGAAAATTTTAAAATAAATGATACGTTTGTAACTCTGCTATCTATTGCAGATGGTTCTGCAGCAGGATTATATAGCATTCTTATACACTTTTTTGAGAAGTTTGGAATTCCATAAAAAAAAATGTGATAGGTTTTGAGGTTGACAGAGCCAATACAATGATGGGAAATTATCATGCATTAAAAACTATGTTAATTAACTATGTACCTGGATTATTTGTATTAAAATATACCTGTCATTCTTTAGTTTTATGTGCATCATATGCCTGCTTGAAATTAAGATCCCGAAGATTTTGTACGAGATGTACATTCATACATGAAATATAATTATAATAGGACTTCCGAATTTAAAAAATTTCAACAATATTTGTAGATGCAAAACACATAAACTTCTATTACCAGTTCAAACTCAGTGGCTTTCTTTAATTCTATTTCTTTCGATTTTTCATTACGTAAGTTATCGCTCGGTTTACATAAATTTTTGCCACTGTTACATCGCGGCTGGTATACGGGTATACATGTTCGATAACGTTGTCTTTATCGCAGCTATACTAGGGATACGAAAATCGGGGGGGGAGGGGGGGCAGGATGTAGGAACTTTTTAAATTTTATTACGCTGAATTTCTCCACTCCGAGTGGCTATTCTGTACGAGGGATGATAATTTGAGTTATCGCAACGATGGTCGGCTTAGGGTTATTATACGGTTTGTTGCCTGTTTCGCGTAAATATTCGAGAAATCCTTCGCGTACTCTAATGCACGTATTACAATCTGCGTAGGCTCGCGTCAAGGGAAAAATAATGCAGGAAGAATAATTTAGAACATTTTTCGAGTCGTACCTGAGTCCCAATATGAATATAATGACGATACACGCGATTGAAAAGAGTGGGCTTGGGGTGGTCCGTGTTGTACTCGTCACAGAGAATAGTATTATTTATACGATTCCGACAAAATAATGATACGGCGCAGAGCACAATCTCACTCCAGTCGTCGTATGGTCGCTGGCTTATTATTCGGATACGAAGAACTAGTGGATGACGTGAGCACATCTTAAATCGTTTCCATGCATTGAGTATGAATTATTTGCATTCGCAGTATATTCCCATATAGCACAAAACCATTGCAGAAACATTGCAGCAATGTTATTCTGCAATATTGCAATATTGCAGCAAAGGCGAAATGTCCGCTTGCAGCAATATTACAAACAACATTGCAGCAACGTTGCAAGGAAATATATATGCAATAATATGGATATATACGGATAAAGCCATAGTAGTCAGAAATATAATATATTATATATTTATTTAGTTACTTATAATAACATATAAACATATACCTATAAATTATTTATATAAATAAAATAAATGAACGATGCGTTAAATAAATTCAAAGACTGTCTTATTGCTGGTTATATGAAATATAAGAACTGTGTATTAAATACCGCTAGTACATTCAATAAATTATATATTTATAAAAACTAACACGCATAAACTGTTTATGTAACTATAAATTATAAACTATGCCTATAAAACAAAAACATTGTGATTTTTGGTAAAAAAAAAGATACGAGAAGTGTGCTAATAAAGAATGCACTGTTTATGTGACTACAAATTATAATTATAAACTATGCACATAAAACAAAAACATTGTTATCTTGAACGCGACAAGGCAAGACGCGGCAACCAAATAATGGCCGCGCGGTATTTATAATTAAGGTATCAATCATGAATCCTTTCTTCTGTAATGTGAACACATCAGCGAAACGTTTTATTGAAAAATTTAATATATATTTGTGAATAAATACTTAACACTTTTTTCACGAGTTTATATAGGAAATGAGAAAAGTTGATGAATGATATCCTCTGATATTATATTTATAAGACCCTAGTCTTAATTAATTGCATAAAAATTCACAGAAAGTATAAGTTAATTCTCTCATCGGATATTTGCTACGTTCCGAATTGCATTACAAATAAAATGTTATTTATAGTGTTTTGAAATTGAATGTGTATGTAACATACACTATAAATTTTTAGTATTGCAAATAGCAATTTAATGTATTATGTTGCAAAATAATTCAGGTGCAATATTGCTGCAATATTGCATTGAATTGCAAAATGTTGCAATGTTGCAGCAATGTTGCTGCAAACTTCGGTGCTATATGGGTTGTTTTATTAATCCTATTGTTTCGACAAAGGGAAAAGACGCCAGGATATTATTGAGGACGTTGTCACACGTTCGAAAAGATAGCGGCGTCGGTAGCGTGGGTGATAGCGTCACCACGCGTTCGGAAAAGATGGCGGCGTTAGTGGCGTCGCTGACGGTATGATTGCGCGTCCGGAGAAAATGATGGCACGGATAGCGTGGATCAAAGCGTCACCACGTGTCGTGAATGAGACCACTTTTACTAATGATCAATTACGAGAAAAATGGAATTAGCTTGTACGTCGCTGTGAAATGGGTTAAGATGAGATTATTAATTTGCGAGCAGTAGCTTTATGATCGGGAATTTCAAAGGATTATACTCGTTGAAACATGGCTAGAGCGAGGCGCCGCAGTTAATTTGTTGTTAGCGTTGTTAATTAATAATTGAGATGGTCCTACCTTTAGATGAACTTCTCCCTTGCTGGTCTACATGCTTTGATCGTCCTTCGTGAATGCTTTGGGCTGTGCTCCTCTAGTTGCGAAAATACTGTGATCGGCGTGAATGCGAGAATAGTTTTTGAGAATCACTCACTTTGATAATTGTTAAACACTACGCGTATATTTAAACATTAATAAGAAATACAAATAGCTTGTTACGTTACAAAGGATTAGTTGCTTATTCAGTACTTTTGATTACACAATGAAATGGTAGAACTTATAGATTGACTCTTCTAAGAGAGGTGAACGGCACGCTAACGCGGAGAGAGACTAAGACGAGTCAGAGTTAGGAATACATATAGTAGAGCTGCATGACAAAAATTCCAGTTCAGATGCTTTCGTCAGCAAATCTACCTGCACCACCTGCATGCAACGCCCGTGGAGGGAACCCCCACTCCTCGAACAGCGTCAAGCGGCGGGAGCATCTGCCGTCTCCTTTGCTCCTAGCTCCGTCGCTTTTTCACTCGAACCGTCTTTTCTTATCTCGAGCTGTTCTCGACTCTCCTTTTCTCTCACAGCTATAGCCGTATGATTTTGGATCTTAGAATTGTCTTGGCGATACGACGCGCCACGTAATAATAAATGGAACATTTTCCGGCAAGCTTTTTATGAATTTATACAATTATTATACATATACACGATTTTTTATAAGTATGAAGTAAATATAAAAATTAAAATTTGTAAATGTATGGATTCACTCTTCACTGTAAAAAATTTATGTGAAATTTCACCAATAATAGGTGTAAAAATGAAAAGTTCAAATCAAAATATGTAAAAATTCATGTAAAGTTACAAAAATTGTTACAATTTTACAATATTTTTAAAATTATACACAAATTATGTAAATTTGTCTTATATTGCGTAATTATATTTTATTTTTTATGGAAAATTACGTAAATACAGAATATTTTACCACGATTTGTGTAATTAATCGTATATTGTGTATTTATACTTTATTTTTTATGAAAAATTACGTAAATATGGAATATTTTGCACGATTTGTGTAATTAATCAAATTTTTGTAATATTACGTAGTACAATAGTAATATTTTCTTTATCGCTATGGAAGATTTTTTTAATTATTCATGAAATGTGTGAAACCGGCCGAACGTTGCCGAGCGCGCGAGGCTCACGTATAGACGGAGTGCGATGGTGCGTGAGTGTGTTTAGGCTCGGAATCGCAGCGTATGACACAGGCAGTCTTGCTGGCGTAAACATTAAATTTTGTAAAAAAATTGTCAAATTGCTAATACAATTAATTGCTTTGTATTTGTACTTTGTGTAGTGCTTTTTGTTTATATAAGGAAATGTCCTTTTACAGTTCACAAGGTTTGTTATAACTTTAAATCTTGTCATAAAAGAGGTTATAATTTATAATTTATTAACTGTGAGGTTATATGATTATATATTTGGCGTAACTTTATAGTAAAATGGTATATAAAAACTTTGCGGTGTACAAGTTTGCGGTGTACAAGTTTGCGGTGTACAACTTTGCGGTGTACAACTTTTATGTGTCTAAATGAAAGGTGTACAATTTTACAATGTATAACTTTACAGTGTATAACTTGGCGGTGTACAACTTTGCGGTGTACAAATTTTACGTGTCCAGTTGCACGGTGTACATTTTTATCGTGTCCAAATTGTAATTTGTCTAGAATTTATTTTTTATGTATACAAAATTACTGTGTCCAAAATTCCTGTGTCGAAATGAACCGTATCCATTTGAAACGTGTACATTATTTTGTGTCCATTTGCACCGTGTCCATTTGCACTGTGTCCAATTGTACTGTGTCCAAGTGAACCACTTCCGTCAAAATCTATGCGGATCATATTGGAAAAATTGCAACAATAATTTGAGCTAATAATTTCGGTATCTTAAAACGTAAATCGTATCTTTATTTCGTAATACTGATTGCGAAAAATAAAGAGCTTGAATCGAATTTTGTCTTTACTTTCCTGGCCTTTAAATTGATACATTTTGAAAATAATGAATTTTCAATTCCCAAAATGATGCAAATTATTAATGTAGAGAACAATAAATTTGGCTGTTGAAGTTATGGAAGAACTAAACGAATCGCAACGCCTCCGAGCCCCTTAAGCCTTAATGAATTGATCTTATTACAAATTCGAAATTGAACATCTTGGCACCTAATTGCCCTAGCACAAAATTTGAAAAACAATTTAAAAGATTTGAATCCATACTTTTCGAAATTTGTGTCGAAATTGTAGGCAAAAATTTTTTTTAATGGTGGATGACAAGGAAATTGCAAGCAAAGTTGATAAATAAGTATTCGAGCTTGCGACAACGCGTGGCGTAAAGTAGGTGTTATAGCCCAATGGGACGAAAATTATCT
Organism: Monomorium pharaonis; assembly: GCF_013373865.1. Classification (NCBI taxonomy): domain Eukaryota; kingdom Metazoa; phylum Arthropoda; class Insecta; order Hymenoptera; family Formicidae; genus Monomorium; species Monomorium pharaonis. The sequence goes on from NW_023415947.1 coordinate 10,032, forward strand.
AAAAGTATAGAGTATTATTTTTAAAATGCTTTTTTACGGAGCTTGATACGATAATTTTTCACTGAGTTATGCAAGTTTAAAGAGAAAAGCTGTTTTTTAATTCAAATTTTAATTACTCAGCGAAAAATGATCGCATCGAACTCTGTAAAAAAGCATTTTAAAGCTAATGCTCTATATTTTCATTTGCATTTCATTCCATTGAGCTTCAATACCTGATTCACGCCATGCACCGCCGGAAACTCAGATCTTTATTTATCAATTTTGCATCCTCTAACTTTGTCATCCGCCATTTTGAAAAAAATAGCAACGCATAATTGCTATTAAAATATTCCTAAAGTGGACACTTCAAGCTTTATTTTTCTTTTGAGAAAAATTTTTTTCTTTATTATTTACCAAGTTATGATTATTTAAAATTTCGTAAAATTTTCCGAAATTTTAAGTGTACAGCTTTTTTTGCTGCTGAGTGTATTATCGTTGGTTTGGTGATGGTGCGGTGAAGGGATTGTCAAATTCGAAGAAATTAACATAATGAATCGTGGAGAAAATCTGTCAATTATTTCTGAAATTGTTAATACTATTATTTTGAAAAATTATCTGTAGTACGTTTTTTTAAGTTGCTATCAATATTTTTTGTCGCCTTCTTCCTGCTTTTATTAATTTCGGAGTTATTAATTAATATTTTTTCATTATAGGGATCTATATGGTTTCTCGTAGCGCATGCCGCTTCCGCGTGATCAATAACATGTTCGAAATTCGTGCTTGAATCGCAGGATTTCATTTATTAACATAAAGATCGAAAAAAGGCAAACTGTAATTTGGAGCATAATCTTATATGACTACTATTAGGTAAAGAAAGAATCTAACTAATTTAATCTATTGTTTAATTAATGCATGCCATTGTTTTAATTTATGTGTTCTATTCGAAATTTTATTTTGATAGCAATTGTGTGAGTTAAATTTGACTCCATGATTTATCCTTATTTTTGACATCCTTTTCTTAATTCGTGTGATTATAATTGTAACAATAGTAACCAGATTGATCTTATAATTTGAATTTGTGAGTACGTCACGTTCGCGCCGCGTGGACGACGTGCGAGCAGCGCGTGATCGCGCGCGCGCGCCCGATCAGCTGATCGTGAAATTTATTTCGTTTAATTTAATGTCTTTTAATATTTCGCATGCGCGCAGCACAGTTGACCGGTGGATGCTAAATCTCCTTTTTGGTTTCTCTCCTTGCACGCAGCCTGGGTGGCGCGACGAGGGAGGAGAATTTTACGGGTGGCCAGAAAAAAAAAGAAATTTTCTGCGCCGGACGTAACATTGTTCATAAATATCAATTTAAAAACAGAAATAAATAGAATATTTCCTTTAAACTTACTTATTTTAGAGCGTACTTTTTATTTGTCGCATTTAACACAGTAGTTAACAGGCAAGGGACCATCTATGTTAAACGGAAGCCGTTTTATACAATAATTGCAATAAACATGGTCGCACATTAACGCTTCTATGTCTTTGTTTGTTAATAAAACATAACACATGTTGCATACTGGTTTATTATAAGCTGAAAACAAACTTTCCGTTAATTCATCTTATTTAAATTAAATTGCAACTACCTATAACAATGATTAAATAATAGTAATATTACGTCATTAATATTACTTTACTCAACAATGTAACTTACTATTATCGTTATGATTAGCTGTTCCACATTCCAAACAAGGCCATACATATTCTCTCAGCATGTATAGCGTACAAGTATGTGTTTTCAAATCGTTTGGGAATGATTCTCTTAAGAGATATGCCAATCGCTTCATTTCCTTATATGTATTTTCTCGAAATGGTCGTACGTTTTTATTTATTTCTGAGAGTTCGTCCTCGATGACATGTACGAATTTACATGAAATTTCTCCATTGCACAACGACCTTATACACATCCTAACTGCAATCCATGCATTTTGCAAGGATTTCTTTTACATACGCGAATCATGTAATTGCGACAAATCATTTTAATTATTAGAATAATTTACTACAATATTTAACAACACAATAATAACGACACAAGAATTAATAACAACACAAAAGAAACGACACTGGTTTCTGGTGCCCGAGTAACGTGTCGCAGCACGCGGACACAGCGGCGGCGTGGGATATCTGCTGTTTCTCTCCGTTTTGAGTTGTCACTAGAGAGGAAAGAGACAACAGATCTCTCGCTCGTGCAGTCTCCCATCGTGAGCATCTGAACTGATGTATGTATAAACATACTTGTGTATAGATACGTTCCATGATCCGCATGCATCGTTTATCCTTGTTATTCGTCAATCGTTAAACGAAGATGAATAATGTTTTATGCGCATCATGCGTGAAACGGAACACACCCTATGTACTCTATTTGTTGCACCAGTGCACCAGTGGAGCTGAAAAGAACAGGCTATATAGGCTACGTTCCGATATTCACTGCCAGTACTGAAAATCTATAGTTTACGTCACATACATTGTAGAATTTCAGTACTGGCAGTGAATATCGGAACGCAGCCATAATACTAGATTGCTAGAAGTCATGCGCGCGGCATATTAACAATAGCATGTGTGCTTGCTTGTTTCTCTTGTGTCGTATTAATTCGCTTGTGTTAACTTATAACAATTGTTGTGTTATTATAAAATAAATATTATGCGCATGTGGATACGACATGCCGCTTGTGTGCTCGAGCGTCAGAATTGGTAGTTGTGGCTACGCATGAACGGCGTGAGGTCCCGCTTCTTTCAGGCAAAAAAAAACATCGGTGCAAGAATATTCCAGTTCCGTTGTTAGTCGTCGAGTAGTTCGGGCGTGTAAAATGTGAGCTTTGTCGACTATAATCGTGTCGGAAACTGTAATCGTATCTTACAATGATAACACATCTAGAAATGTGTTAATATATCTGACTGTCTTGAGTTTCATCTTAAAATCGACGAATTGGTAAGTCTTGATATATCATTATTGTCTTAAAATCGATTTTTATTAAGTTTATTTTCTCACGATTTTGCTTTTTACGCACATAAATGAAAGAGTCACAAAAGTGTATAAATAAAACCTCTGAGGCACAGATTGAAATATCAGAACATAAAGAAAATAGAGATTAAAACAACATTGCACTTATTGAAACAATATGGCATATTAACAATACTTAAAAATTATAAGAAATGACATCTGTTTTTTATTTTTTACGAACAGAGCAAAAATAGATCTTTTCATATTTCACATACTATTTCGCATATGTAAAAATCAGTAAAAAATTGTAATATTTTATATTTATTTATAAAAATATAAGTTAACTATACATGTTTCATCCTTCTGACATCTATTGAAATAATGTATACCAAATATGTATGCGTTAACATAAAGTATTCATGGATCATCACGAAGCATTAGGATGCGTACGATCTTCGAAGTCAAGCAACGTCGGGAGTGGTTGGCACTTGGATGGGTGACCGTTTTTTCAGGCGCAGAAATTAAACATGTTCTAACAGGTACTGTGACTTGGCTGAAACATGTATAGTCTTCTCCCCTTTATAAAATTATCGTAGAAATTTATTAGATTGGTGAGCAGTGTTGGGTAAGATACTTTTAAAATGTATCTCGATACAGATACAGATACTTATAAAAAAATGTATCTAGATACAGATACAGATACACAAATCAAAATTTATATAGATACAGATACTCAGATACTTTAAAAGTATCTCAGATACGTAGTGTCAGATACTCTTAAATTATTCAAATAAAAAAATCTGAAAAATTTAAATGTTTGTGCGCAACACAAAAAGCGCATTATAAAATAAATAATTACATTTTTGTGTTGCGCATAAATACCTGTCGCTGAACTCTTACTGTATTTTCCGAATTTTTTATTTGTTTGTTGAGTTGTTGAGTAAACTTGCGTTTCTCGTCTTTTAAATTATATTTTATTGTAATAATAATAATAATATTAATAATGTATGTAATATACACAAAATCTAATGATTCTATAGACTAGATAGCAAAGTTATTTCATACATAAGTACTATTTGCGCAAATCTAAATGACGCTATCGACAGTAATAGCAAATCAAAAATGATCTTAAAAAAACATTTTTTTTCCCAATAATGACAAAAAGTACGTGAAAATGTATTTGAAAATGTATCTGAAAATGTATCTGAAAAGCAGTTCAGATACTGTGTTTTGTATCTAGATACAGATACAAATACTCTAATTCAAATGTATCTCAGATACAGGTTCAGATACACAAAATGTATCTCTATACATGTATCTAGATACATGTATAGAGATACTACCCAACACTGTTGGTGAGGTTACGTTGAATTTATCAAAATTATTTAATAATGCAATCAATTTTTTGGCTTTTGTTGTGAATATGTTTAATAAATATTAAAAAATCATTTATTAATATTAAGGGTGTATCGGACATACAATCTTAGACAAAAGTGCATGAAATTTGAAATACTTAAATATCTACGCTAACGCATAGTAAATCTGGATGTAAGAAACTTGAACGATAGTTGGAGTCTTATTTTTACTCTTACAAAGGTATTTTCACATATTTGCGATTTTTTTCACTTATGAGTTTAAACTTTTGACAGTGAAAATGCACAATTATCTCGAGTTATATTTTATTTCTTTAAAACGGTGTAGTGAAGACAATTGAAAACTTGGCAGATATTTTTATCTCTTCATATACTAAATTAAAAAAAATTCAAAACACTGGTACTATTTCTTCTATATTCTTTTAGCTGTTTCATCCGTCAAGATCGTTTTTTTTCCATAAGATAGAAAAGGATACCATGTAAAATCAGTGAAATTAAAATAGTTATAACTCAGCAACCGTTTAGTGGATGCGTTTTCAACTTTTTTCAGTACATTAGGGAAACTAAAAGAACAATTTCACAAATTTTTAGCAACTTTGTACCATTTAAACTTCAGTCCGATACATCTTTAAAAAAAACATTTTCTTAAATTTTAAAACAAATATTTATTAAACGTTAAAATATATTTGTCCAAACTTTAAAAGAACGTTTTTCTAATTTAAAAAAGGGAACTTATCTCATTATTTTTTACGTTTTGGAAATGTCCTTTTAAAATGTTTTTTAAATATTATTGAAAACATTTTTTAAATATTGTTTTGCTGATTAGGGAGCGGGAGATAGATATCGATACCATGTTAAGTTGGGGAACAAAACCTAAATAGCAAATAGTACTTCATATACCATTAACATATATAATTAAACGATCAAACAAACTTACCTAAGTAAGTGAAGTTCGATCGTAATTATACGAATAGCCTCGTTCGAAGAGATTACGGGTGCGTTCGGGGAGCTCACTATTAGCGCTACGTAGCACTACCGCTGTTCGCGGAGACGCTGGATAGCGCTATCAAAATTATGATGACGTCACTGTCCGTAGCGTTTGACGTCATAAACGCGCGCTATCCATGCTACTGCTTCCGAGGTAGTGCATGGATAGCGTTTGGCTCAATCCCCACCATTGTCTGTTAAACATCACGTGCTATTTCTCTTTTAAGGTTAGAGAAAATTTATGCGTGATCTTGAAAGTAGAAAATAAGAAATTGTTTATATGTCCTAATGAAAATATTTAATTAACATAAAAATCTCTCTTCATGAGAGAGAGTGAGAGACGAGAGAGAGAGAGGAGAGATGAGAGAGAGAGAGAGAGAGAAGAGAGAGAGAGAGAGAGAAAGAGAGAGAGAGAGAGAGAGAGAGATCTGTCTCATTGAAATTTATTAAATTTATTAAAATATATTAAAATTCCTTAATATATACTCATTTAAATTTGTTAAAATTTTTTAAAATTCATAAAATTTATTTCATTGTTATTTATTATATAAATAAATTTTTTAAATTTTAATAAATGTTAAATATTAATTTTTAATAAATTTTAATGCATTTTAATAAATCTTAATAAATAATAAAAAGGGATCAAATAAAAAAGTTTCTGTGAAATATTTCATTAATATATTTCTATCAAGGTGATCAAGACTGGATCTTTGAGTTTAATATTATTTTTCATCAAAATATGTATATAATAATATATACTATTTTGATTCATTAGACTGCATGTACTTGTTTGTCTTAAAATGCAATCCTTTTCTGTACCAATTGCAAATATGTAAACGACTTAAGTATCATTATTATCAATTAAATTGATAACGTAATCATATATTATTTTAAAATTTTAGTTTAAATAATTAATGCAATTCAAGAGCGACAGTATACGACATAGTGCAAAAGAACATAAATTTACATAAAAAAATTATCTCTTAAAAAACCTTAAAAAGGTAAAAAAGATACGCCAAGTACATAAATGCGTGCTTTCCAAAATAAATTTGAGATCAATATAGTTAGCCAAGTATATTTTAAAAGACTTAAAGAAGTTTAATAAACATCTATTTAAAAATTGCTTAAACGGGCTTGATGATTAAATGATTAAAATCAACCAACGGGATTATAATGAAGCAAAAACTTGGCGTGCCCGGCTCATATTTTTTCTGAATTTCCAAGGCTCTATGTTATTGATATTGATAGATATATATACAAGAATGCAATTAATGTGACTCGGATATTGTTTTACTATCTGTCAATTTCTGCTTTATTATATGTTATTACTTATATTCCCATTTTTCACATAATTTTTGAATAGAACCATTTTTGAATGCGTTTATATACTTGACATATACACTTGACATATCTTTTTTAACTTTGTGAAGTTTTTCATAAGTTATTATTTTTTTATTATTTTATTCGTACAAATAATTTTCATATTGTATAACATTGATCATTTTAAGTCGGGCGTTTTAAGCCGGGCACGCCAAGTTTTTGCTTCACTATAATCCCGTTGGTTGATTTTAATCATTTAATCATCAAGCCCGTTTAAGCAATTTTTAAATAGATGTTTATTAAACTTCTTTAAGTCTTTTAAAATATACTTGGCTAACTATATTGATCTCAAATTTATTTTGGAAAGCACGCATTTATGTACTTGGCGTATCTTTTTTTACCTTTTTAAGGTTTTTTTAAGAGATTTCACTTCTTTTTGTAAAAATTAAAGAGTTACTTCTTTTTTTAATTACATTAAGTTTTATTATACATATTTTTTAATGTGTTATTTGATATATATGTATGTATATATGTATATATTTTCCATAATTTATTTTATTTTATTTGTTCTGCAAAAAATATGAATGCATTTTTAGCATTTCAAGGCCAATTGCATTTCTTTATACTTAAATCATTTATTAACATCCATTTTGCGTTTTTAGTACATATCATGTTTGTGTAATGTCCATCTATTATATTTTCACCGTGATAAAAGATTGCACTAATATTTTTATACTTATTTGCATTGACAGATAAAAATTTTTTATTAATATTGTTGACATTGATTACATATATATTATGTATATTATTGTTATTATTATTTATTATTTATTTTTATTAATTTTAAAATTTTTTTCGTGTACTAATAATATCACTTACATTACTCACATTCAGACGTTGTAATTATTTAATTATTTTATATTAATATTTTTGACATTTACACATATATCATGTATTTGTTTATGTTATATATTTATTTTATTTTTGTTAACTTATTATACTTTTCTCGCATACCAAATTCACTATTTATATCATAAAATAATTTTTTATATGTTTAGTTTTATAAAATTATATGTAAGCACATTGTGAAGCCCCTTGAAGGACACACCGGCTTTGCGTGTGTGTGTGTGCATGTACATGTGAATTTGTAGAAAATAACTCAAATAAGCTTTTTTGCGCAAGAATCTCACGATCACAGAATTATTAAGTTTATTATATTTTTTCGCATACCAATATTCACCACATATATTACAAATAATTTTTATTTTAGTTTTATAAAATTATATGTAGGCACATTGTGAAGCCCCTTGAAGGACAAACCGGCTTTGGGTGTGTGTGTGCATGTATATGTGAATGCGTGGAAATAACTCAAGTGAGCTTTTTTGCGCAGAGATCACAAGATCTTAGAATTATCAAGTTTGTTTATTTTTTCGCGTACCAATATTCACCACTTACATTACGAAATAATTTTATTTTAATTTTATAAAATTGTATGTAGGAACATTGTGAAGCCCCTTGAACGACAAACTGGCTTTACGTGTGTGTGTACATGTGATCTGTGGAAAATATCCAAGTGATCCAAGTGAGCTTTTTCGCGCAAGAGATTATGAAATCTCAAAAATGAGTGTACCAATTTTAATCGGGTGTGGTCGCAATCGAAAGCTGACATCAATATTATATAACAAAATTGCCATTAGATTTTGATTATGATTTTAGTTTCTGAGATATTTTAACTGAAAGTGAATTTGACAGCTAAATTCCAGATAAAGCTAGTAGCGGGCGGCGTGACATTTGCGCAGTGAAGTTTGCATCATTTGCATCATGCAGCAAAATTCTTTATGTACTTGGCGTCGCGCCGCTACCGCGTCGCTTGATATTAGGCATAAGCTTCAAACATAATATTATGTAAAATAAATAAATTAATAATTAATTAATTTGATTTTGAATTGAGATAGAAAAATGGAACAAAATAAAAATTTATAGGAAATTGTTTAAATTATTTTATTTTATTACATATAAAATAATTTTAATTAAAGAGTAATATATAGGACTTATTAATTATTCTTTAATTTATTTAAAATTAAAAAATTTATTTAATAAGATCGTAAATAACTTTAATATTTTTTATTTTGTGAACTTCAATAATTTCAATTCCATTGAAAAATTTAATTGTTTAATAATCATTTTATATATTAAAATATTGAATATAAAATAAATGTAAACAAATAAGTATCATATATATAAAGAAAAAAAATATAAATATACTAAGTAACATTGTTAACATAAATAATTATTAATATATATATAAACATTTTGTTAATATTGCTGGCAGTGGCTAATCAACTGCCCAACAGTGTTTGCTACGCTATAGCTGTTCACGGAACTCGCTATCACTACCGCGCTATTGGCTCCACGAACAGTTCAGATAGCGTTAGCGTTGTAGCGTTAATAGTGTCTCCCCGAACGCACCCTACACATGTAGTTTCCCTCCTTATCCATTAGGTGCCACACTTTTTCGAGTAAGAAAGGACCGCCGCGGCGCCCTCCATCGCGCCAGTCCTCTGCTCTTCATTTTTTTTAGAGTTTCTATTGAAATTGCTCTAACAGACGGGAATAGGGAGTTGAGGAAGAATTTTCTTTCTCTTCTTTTTTTGGGGGGGGGGGGGGGGTAGGGTGTAATCTCTTCAAACGAGGCTATTCGTATAATTACGATCGAACTTCACTTACAGGTAAGTTCGTTTGATCGTTTAATTATACTGTGAGCCTCGTTCTCGAGATTACACATGTAGTTGTTTAGAGATAGCAATTTCAAACAATAAAATAATTCTATATTTTATTGCTGACACTTTCCGGTTTCATATTGATATGTAAACAGATTTTTAATGTAAGGGTAGTTACAATATAAGGGTAAAATTTTGTTCTTTCCTTATAATAACTAAAAACTATATTTGCATAGTTGTTTTCATTGTTTGTAATTGGGCGATTATAAAATTTTGCGAAGACCTGGGAGCTTTCTGACCAGCCTGCTGTTCTTTTAATTGTTGTTAAGTTTAAATCCTTTACTGAAGGCTTTTGATGTGGAAGCATGTCGAGTTGAATGCGCGGAAAAATGGATGTGTCTATTTTGCTCTCTTTTAGTACTGATTTTATCCAGTGACTGAAAGTTTGTGAGCTTATTGCTTTGTAAGGTTTCTTTGTTGTAATGAAGAGTTGTTGTATATCGCCTCTAATCTTTTTTGTAACTTCTAAGTATTTGCGTAGAGATTGACTAAGCATAATTCCGGTTTTTCTTCAAAAGTTGAAAAAACAATGAAAGGTTGGAATCTCCCAGGTCCTGATGTCTTTATTAATTCTGGAATTCTAATCTTTTTTTTATCTGTTTGAAATAAGAATATTGTGTAATATTAATGCAAGTTAAGGTTTGAGCTCTATGAGCTGTGCATAATGCTAGTAACATCGCAGTCTTTTTTGACAAGTCTTTTAGGGTTAAGTCATTTAATGGGTATAATCCTCTCAAATAATTGAGAACTAATGAAACGTCCCATGTAAAATTATACTTTGGGTGTTTGTCGGTCTAGCCTAAAGATATCTTTAAAAGCGCGTTATTATTTTATTTTCTCCTATTTACCTTTCGAAATTACGAGATTGCTGCTCTTTGAGAGTTTAGTGTTCCATAAAAATGCTCCGGCTTTAAAATTTTCTGTTAGAAATTGTATCACCGTTTCTGCGGATGGGTTAAAAAATTCTAGATTTTTTTGTCTGCAGAATATATTCCAGCGTTTTTTAAGGCTGAATTGTATTGATCTATCGTTGATTTTGGTAGTGATGCTAACATCATATGCTTAAGGATTCTTGAGGTACACCCTGTTTCAAAAAGGCTTCGCCGATAGCTTTCCTGCAATTAAACTTAGATGTCTTGCTCTGGGGTGTTGGGTGGACCTGCTCGGTGAGATAATCAAGTTAGAATTGGTTTAAAAATAATTGGCTAGAAATAAGCAAACTTATAAAGAGAGGATACCATGGTTGGTTAGGCCACTTAGGGACTACCATAATACCACAAGCTTTATCTTTTTTGATTTTAACCAGTGTTTAGAATTAATATAAATGGGGAAATGCATAAAACTTTAAGTTAGTTCATCCCGAAAGAGTGAATGCATCTACTTCTTCGGCGTTCGGTTCCGGGAACCACGAAATAAATCTGTTACATTTTTTGTTCCGATTTGTAGCGAATAGATCTATTTCCGGTTTACTAATGTTTTTAGTTATTTTATTGAACGCGAAGGATGCTAGTTCCCATTCGCCATCCTGTTCTTTAATTTTGATAAGGCATCTGCTTCGACGTTATCTTTGGAAGGAATATAAGACGCAAATAGAAGGTTGCGCTTGCGGTACAACAAAATATTTTTGCGTACCTTGCGGTGCGACAAAAGATTTTTTGGGATTCGTTGCTGCCCAAGGAGTTAGAACTCGCGGAAAGAGGCGGTTTGTAGCAGGCAGGGTCCTCAAATCACTCACTCACTGATTTTAATTTAAACTGATATAAGATTTATTTCTGTGTTGTACACTGGTTGCGGTCGGCGAAGGTGCCGCGTCGTGTTAAATAGATTAGATACGACGCGTGACTCGGAGTTAACGCGTCGTCTCGTTGCTCGCTTGAGGCTTGCTAGCGGCTAAGTCCCGAACTCTTAATACACTTGTACGGGCCGTACGTATCGGCTTGATTTCCAATTACTGATCCCGCTGGCCGCTGTTCGGCAGCGGCTTAAATAATGTCGCGGGTTAATTGTTAGTGGGGGCATCGGGCCCTCCGCATGACCATATATGGTCATTCCCGCGCGCATCCGGCGCGCGGGAAATATTTGCGAGTTTAGCAACAATTGCCAAAATGCAGGTATGCATTTCCGGTGGCATGATTGTTGCTAAGCTGGCTTCGCTACTTCTTTAAGGTGGCTGGTGCGTTGCCCAGTGCGATGACCGGCCGGCAGCGCACGAGGCATGTGTCACCTGACACCTTGTGATAGCGAGCCTTCCTCGGCGAGCTATCTTAATATTTTATTTCCTTTATTCTATAATATAAATTTATTGGTTGTGAGTGTTTCGCTCACAACAAGAAAATATTTCTTTTTTCTGCCCATTTCCAAATTTTTTGGGCTAGGATAT
>NW_023415948.1:0-36994 GCF_013373865.1 Monomorium pharaonis
ACGAGAAAAAAAGAATAACAAGAGAATGCGAAAACAAAATTAAGCAAATGCACTCTCTGAATTCTAATTAATGGTTTGCTCTCCCATCCTCCAATCCTCGAACATCTTCCGCGGGCCATCGTAGTAAAATCGAATTGACTTTCCACCCCGTCTTTTATTCATTTATTTCACCTTTAATTTGAATGAAAACGCGTTTCTTTAATCTTTTCTTCCTAAAAAAATATTGATAGTAATAGATTCATAACTAACAATCTTTCTACGAACGTTTCTTTATATATTACAACAAGTATAAATCCATCTAAGACTCAATACACAGATCGTCTCCCTGCGAATGCTAATTAAAGTTTGAGGGTGCGTTAGGTGATATGGCGGGAGAGGAGCAGAAGGAAACTCATTGGCATTCGGGACGTAGAGTCGCATAAAAAATAGCTTCTCTCCCGAAAACGCAACTTGGATTTCTCGGAACGTATAGACGGGATGAGGTTAAAAGGTGTCGCGGGGGTGGCTGCGGGAAAAAGCCGCAGGGTGCTAAGAAAGAAAAAGGAAGGACGTTCGACCATCCTTGGAAGACAGAGCCGCTGCTGCCGCCGCCGCCGCCGTACTCGGGGCGCTAGAGGGATGATGAATATAAAGGCAGGGCAAGCAGTTAGGGTAGATTCAACCCTCTCGGCTCGTGAGCCTCGCGGGCCAAGAAGAAGCTCAGATCAATACTTTTATGCGAGAAGCCACGGGGACGAACGGGGTTGAACGCGGGTGAAAGAAGGGCGAGCTGGTTCGGATGAATACGGGGTTGACACGGCAAGGTGGAGCAGTCTCTCCCGGCTCGCTCTGTTCCACCATCGTACTATCTTCTACTTTCCGCCACCCTCTCTGTTCTCTCTACTTTCTTTCTCCGTCTTCTCTCTCTCTCTCTCTCTCTCTCTCTCTCTCTCTCTCTCTCTCTCTCTCTCTTTCTCTTTTACGTGCCGCCGTAACGTCAGGAATCATAATTAAACTCTTGGCGCTTCTTCCTTCGTAACAATCTTCTCTTTTCTTCCGCGCTTTCCTCACCGCCCTTCTCGACAAGCTCTCGTTACTTGGTTCGCGCGCGTGGGAGGAAGAGTCGAAAGCGCGATCTTAACGATCTCCCTCGGAGAAAGTCCACCGCGTATTCTCGCTCTCAGTGTACCTACATTATCGTGACCTTTCAGCAGAACTGCTACTAATTACTCGAGAATCTCCTCGAGAAGGACTCTTTGCAAAAAAATTTGCGGTACATTTTTGGTGTCAAGGCACCTAAAAAGAAACTGAAGTTAATAAAATGTGTTAAAACTTGACCCTATACATTGACTCTGGTAAAATCCGTAATCGCAGCGGTAACTTCTGACAGGAGTTTTTAGTGACGTATAAACAAAAAATAACGGAATATTTTTTACCGCCCTTGGTTCTATCCTCATAGGAAGACCGGTGTTTGGCAAGCGAGGTATGCGGGTGCAAACCGATTCCGTGACCAAAACTAGAGCAATGCCGTAAATTTTTCCGAGCGTGATTTAGGACGATTCGAGCAAGGCTGTAGGTTGGATACCGAGGTTCCGAGTGTGCAACAGTTCGTGCAAGGACCTTCTCCTCTGCCAGGGGAGGATGACAGAATCCTTAACGCGTCCAGGCCGTAAATCTGCGTGTTATGTAAAACTGGAGTAGAATGTTACACAGTTTTTATGGAATACACTGGTATTGCGAACCCAAACACACCCGAGCATGTATCACGTGAATCATGTCAGCCTATAGATGAGTTGCATCACGGCAGCATTTTCTCTCTTGTCGAAAAAAATTTATTGCTTAAAAATGTCAGATATAAGTGCCATTATTTCCGATTAAAAACCACTCTCGTCCTTGACGATGAGAAACTGCAGTTGACTTCAATTACTGATTTTATTGTATCGGAATGAACCTTTCGTGGAAGTTGCACCCTTTAAAAACAGTTAGCCAAAGGAAGTAAAGATTAATTGCCGGTAATAATCTTTCACATTTTGCTTCAGTTGTCTAAAGGACACAATTTGATTTATTCACATTAAAAAAAAAAGAACGTTTAACTTGTTCTACATTGTAAATACTTCGCACGTCGTGTGTTTCATAATCGGTCTTCTATTAAAAAAAAAATTAGTCACGGCGGTCGAGTCTGCCGGACTGCTAAGAAGAATCGAAGGCCGCTTCGCAACTCCGCGGACTTCGCCCGTATCCACTCGTACGTAGCGAAACTCGAGAGGGTGCTGCTTCATCCTCGTTCCTCCTCCTCGTCATGCGCGACGGTTGCTTGCTCGGCGGTGCTCGAGCGGAAAGAGATATACACGCGCGCGGGCATCACGAAGACCTCGGCAGCAGACAACACAGAGCCACCCTCGCGCGCGTCCGAGCTAGGGTGCGTGTTTACACGCACACGCACGTAGGTGCGCCCCGGAGATTCTGCAATATGTTATTGTTCGGCTCGAGCGAGTATCTTAGGAGGCCCGTTCCACCCCTCAGCCATTGTCGTGGTCCTTACAGATATTGACAACCCGCAGGAGAAATTGGCGGGATATCTGGAATCTCAGATCTTTCTAGGATACGCATCTGCTCTCGAGAGTCGGCTTCCCCCTCCCTCTCTCCTCTCCCGGATGGGAGCGTCGGATTAAATTCGTTTCTCGTTTCCTCGAGCTTCGTGATTTCACGCAGGATCGAGCACCGTGACTTTTGCATCGCGCGAAAGCATTATGCACGGCCTCGTGGAATCGTTTCGCGCGGCGATTCTTCCATACGTCGACGAGTCAAAAATGTAACTTATGGAATATAGAAAATTTTAAAAATATATATAATTAAATATGATTAGGTTCGAGCACGATTAAAATGAAAAACAGTAAAAGAATAGTTCGTCTCGAATTGAATAAGCGCGTAGGAATCTCGTGAGGGGATAGCTTCCGCGAAAACGGACAGAATAGGTATATTATTTTCGCTGAGTTGCTCTCCTTTCCGATAAATGGTTTTTGAAAGATGTGGCAATCCAGAAAAAGATTTCACGAGAGAAGAGAAGATGACAAAATGAATTTTACACAATTCGATGTTACGTATTTTCTTCACGGAATACAAAAATAAAATAATCTATAAATAAAATTTTTACTATAAAAAAAGGATAATAAAACGGATAAAACAAATTATACATACACACTTTTACGATACAATTTTTATTATTTGATCCTAAATTTTATCAAAGGTGCTAGATAATATAACGATTTAATTGTAGTCTTTAATTCTTTACGAAAAATATTTTTGTATATAAGATGACAAATAAATTTTTTTAGTATTTGAAGATACACACATTTTAGGAATATAAGTCTTGATTATAATATTATACTTTATGTTATAAGATTCAAACACATAGTGATGACAATGAAAGAATGAAAATTGGTTAATACTCACTTATTATTCATATCATAAAATTCTTGTGAAACTTAGTGTTTAGATTACATCGTTAAACGATTTTTTTTTTTTTTTTACAATAAACATAAATAAGCAGAATAAGTCTATCTATTTGTTTTGATAGACGAATAATCTTTTCTTTTCTCGTCACTCTTAATAAACAAAAAGAAAATTTTATGCTGACTGAGTTTTGAAGAGAAATTAAACACGATCGTCTGAATCTTCGCGTGCGGAGATCCATGTAAATTCGAAAACAATATGTGCTTGCGTTGAATGAAAGCTGACAGAGTAATTCACTGGAAGATCTCGATCAATTCTGGAGAACTGAACAGAATAGCGATGTATGCCATTTCTAACGCTCACTAATCCGTTGATTGATTTTCATCAAGTTGGCTACCTGCCAACAACTGATTGACAGATAACGAGTCATTGGCGATAAACGTTTTAACATGGAATATATCTAAAAGGTTTTGACCTTTTTAACGAATAATACATAATTACAGGTTCATCCTTTCAAGTGATCTTATACAAGTTTATTTTCTTTTCTCCTTTTATCTTCGGAAATTGAATTATATCTTTCATATGAATTTCCTAGTTAAAAATTTTTTTAGGTAAATAATCATTAACCTCAGATAATGCATTAGTTTTTGCAATATCTGCGAGTATGTTTAATGGATCGATGTAATTATCGATTGAGCTCAGAACAATAGTCATTGAGACAATAGTAAAGCATGGCAGTCGTAATAACTTTTAAAAGTGAGATTTAAAAATTAATTATTGTATTTTATGTTTCTGTGTGTCAGCGTATTTTAATATTATTTAATGACATTTGTTGGACATAAAAGTTCTCACATGAACTAAATCTACACAGCAAAGATAATATAATACATAATAAAAATTTTCCGATACTAATAATTGTTATTCATGTTTTACCAGCTTATATCTATGTTAAAATTAATAATATTTACATATATTACTTAATATTTAATGGTATTGTACTGTAATTTTTATTACAAAAAAACTGTAATTTAGTCAAGTTAGTTTAATTACCAAAATTAAATTAAAGTTGTCAACAATTATAATATAGATTTTATAGATCAAATACATTTGATATTTTATTTATATACATTAGATTTATATAAAATAACAAAAAAATGTTGCTTTAATATAGGAATGCTTTTTTCTTTTATAATACAAAAATATTTTCTTTTTTCTACACATACATTTTTAACTTAAAAAACATATTAGTAAAAATAATGTTTGTGTGTGTTTTAAGAGTAATTAGTTAAAGTTAAAAATAAATTTATTTAAAATTAACTGAGTTAAGTTAAACTAACGTTAAGTTAACTAACGTGAAAATTAACTTTTTAACTTTAGGGCTCATTTTAAATTTTTTAACTAGTTATTAATTAACTCTGGTATTTTTTTTAACCCTGGTATTACTATATATTCCGATTCCTGTTCTCAATTACGCCAGACAGATTTAAAGATCGTGTTACGCGCGTTACGATATTAGTGTTCTAGTCTTCTCTATCAACGGAGAAGTCAAGCAATTCTTTATTGCGGATCAACGAATCCATCGATTCGGGCTGAGGAGTAGTCTCGGCGAGCTCCTCGAGGAAAAAGAAAATACGATGAATCGAGTACACGTGAATCCCGGCCACGTGCCACAATACCACGTCTCTCGCGCCGCAAGGAGAGTTTCTCGAGGCGCGTACTTTTATTTATTCCGTCCCGTCACGCACGTCGCTCACTCGAATCAGCACGCACCCACACGGCTCCCGGTGCCAGCTGCATCACGCATTGTCGAAACTTTCAAAATCTTTATGCGTCACGATTTTCCCTCCTCGCACATAGCTTCAAGAGATATCGTCACACTTGAAGAAGGTGTGCGCACTCTTCGATGACGAATCGGCGAATTTTCAAGAGTCACGAATTCGTTGTGAAAGAACAGATAATCCATCATTGACTGAAAGGCATACATAAAGATAAACATAAATTGGTATATGAAGTAATTGAAGTAGTCCAAATAAATTATATTCTTTAAATAAATATTTCCATTACTATTTTTCTCAACACTAAATTTAAGTTATTACCTAGCATATTATCTATCTACTACTACTACTTACTTATCTATCATATAAAAAAAAAACATTTTTTATTTTTACATTTTATGTCATTTAATGGCTCTCGATCACTTCGCGAAGAAAATCTGCAGTCTTTAATTTAATGCCACGTATATCATCCAATGGATGATCCGCGATATCAAAAAATACTAATAATATACAAAAATCAATAAATATCTTTACAAAAAGTTTTAATACTACTTCCCTTAATCTGTAATTGCCTTTATCGGCGAAATTGGTCGATCCGACTATTGCCTACGCCTACGAAACCAATTTTTCATTCTGATTTCACATCTACGAGATCCTCCGATAATTTTTAAACAGAGCTGCTCAGACGGAGGAGAGGGAGGAGCAGGATCAATTATATTCCGCATCGCGGGGTGCCATGCGTCGCCATATGTCGGCCGTGAGGCTCCGTTAAGATCGGCCCTCGGTAAGCTTCGCGAATGACTCTACGGTTTTCCGTCGACTTTTCTCGCGAAACCGCCTCATAATAACGCCCCGAGACGCAGCCACCGAAGTAACATCCATCATTTCCGCCGAGAGTTATTAGGCTAGCGGGGGTGAGCGAGCGCCGAGTAAAGGACTATGTGGAAAGAGCGGTGGCGCTTTCCCTCTCTCTTTTCTCTCTCTCTCTCTCTCTCTCTCATCTCTCTCTCTCTCTCTCTCTCTCTCTCTCTCTCTCTTCTCCTCGAGCTTTGCCCTTCGGTCCCTTTCGCTCGGCGGTAACGATGCGTTTTATGCCGGCGTTAAGGCACTCGTCGCAAAAACCGCCGTTGCCGTTTCATCGTAGCCGCCACCATAACGCACGGGAGGAGTGAGCCCAGAACAAGCCGTAATGATCTTAGAAATGATTTACAGTTTTCTGATCGTGCCCCCTCTCCTACCGGTCTCGGCCTCTGGCCTACCTTTCCTTCCTTGTTTTTCCACGCTCCGGCATTCCGACCAGTCACTAGTGGCGATCTTTTTCGCTATGTCTCTATCTCTTTGCCGACTTGCGAGCAGCATAAAGCAAAGACGAAACGGAATTAATTCGAGGGTGGAAAAGTGGAAGTCGGATTCCGTTTGCCAGAGCGGCAACCACCGCGGTGGTCCGCCCGACGACTGTTCTCTCTCCCGAATCTTTTATTCCCACGTAGAATCGCGCTACCGAACTTTACTTCAGCTAATGGTATCTCGCGTCTCAGAAATCGCCGCCGTTCATTTCATCTCATTTCGCCGGAGGAAGATAAAAGAAAGGACGACTGCGTGGGGAAAACGCAGTCACGCTTCTTACGATATAAACTTAATTCGCTGTTGAGCTTTTTGGCGCTTCGATTTCCTTGAGGGTCGAGGGGGAGGCGGGCAGGTGAGTTATCCTCCGGCGATCGCGATCCCTCGGAGCGTGCATAAAAGGATACGCCGGCTGCTACTGCTGCTGCTGCTACTGCTGTGTTGCGTGGAGGCTACGTTCGGGGAGGGTACAAAAGTTTCCAATATATCAAGTGCAGTTCTTTCGTTCCCGCGAGAAGAAGGAAACGAGGAGGACCCCGGGGTTTTTGCCGCCGGATGAGCGTGCCTTGAGGGGGTGGCGCCGCCAACAATGACAACCCCTCCCGATGCACATAATATCCTAGCGTCGGATGCCACATATTTTTCGCATCGATACAAATGACACCTTCTCGAGAAACCAATACCTGCTCGTCGCGATCCTTCGATAAACCGTGACCCGATCATACTCTCCCTCTCTCTCTCTCTCTCTCCTCTCTCTCTGCTCTCTCTCTCCTCTCTCTCTCTCCTCTCTCTCTCTCTCCTTCTCTCTCCTCTCTCTCTCCTCCAGAGTCCCGAGAAGCCTTTTTGTTAAAGGCAGGGTCGAAAATAATACCCTTCTCTTAACGGGGTTGCCATCTTTTATCACATGAGTGTCGAAAAGCGACCCGAAGGATGTGCCTCACTATAGTGAAAAGGTCAGGGCTTCTGAAAGAACATTAACGTGATTATTTTTGTATACATTATAATATAACATATTAACAAACATATTACAAACATATTAATTTAATTAAAATCATAATGCAGAATTTTATTGAACCATGACATCTAATTAAATGGATTTGTAATATAAACGTGTATTGATTAAATGTTTTTGCTGATAGTGGATTATTTTATACATAGAATTTGAAAAATGCGCCCAAAGGTATACAACGAAATCGATCTTTACTTTCCGCTCTCATCCCGAAAAATCTCATACATATCCCGTACGTAGTTTTGGATTCCCGGACACTCTTGGACGGTCATAAAAGTGTTACGAGTGTGGCTGTCAGCGGCGCCATAATTGAAGATTAATCGTTGGCGTGGGTGTCAGAGCTCATCGCCAAAGTAAAAAAAATGCATTGAAAGGAAAAGGCACGTCGCTAGTGGGGCGGACAGGTCACCGAGCTCGGGCACCGTTTTCGCCTTTGTGCCCGGACAATTACTCACAGATTAAAGTGAGAATTTGCGAGGCGAAGGTAAAAGGGGGGACAATCTTGCTCTCACTTGATCTTTACATTTACGACGGAAGCCACCAGCCATTCAGCCACTCGGTGAAATATCATCGCCTTAGCGCGAAAATCGTAAGGAGTCTTCCGGCGAAGGAGCCCGATTGTGCGTTTTCGTAGGAAAGGCTACGGGTTCTGTGTGAAAAGACTCTGAAAATTGATATCCATGATGTGATAAGTTACTTATACCTTTACGATGAACACGTACGATAAACACGTGATAAACGATGATAATAAACACATACTTTTTAAATGGCAATCAGTGTATTATTACTGATGTACAATGATATATTTAAAACTATGATAATTAATAGTAAAGATAGAGTATTCACTATCTTTTAGAGATTTTAAGTTAAGAATTATAATGCATTAAAAGATCAGTGTATTTATTTCACTGATTGATAAGTTACAAATCTAGCGCTAAAAAATCAATGTATTTTTACTGAGTTTATTGATTTTTCACTGATGGTACTGTAGAGAGTACATAATCTACTTAATTGCATAAAATAAAGGCTAATTAGTATTTAGAAAGAAAGAGAAAGGGAAAGGAAAATCAAAGTAAAGTTTTCGGAAGGAGAGAAGTTAATAATAATAATTATACTAATAAGCTATGTTTATAGTATTTATAGGAAAAAGGTTATTGATGTTAATAAGCATCATTATTAATTTAATATTATAATATTACTATTCTTGTACAACTTATTACAACTGTAATTTAAGATTGAAAATTTATTTGATGGGCCGTTTAATAAATTTGAAAAGATACATAAAATCACAAATATCAGCACGAAAATCCATTTATGATCGAATAAAGCATATTCTCTATTAGTTGTGTTTTCATATGTCGGTCTGTATTCTCTTATTATTGTAAATGAAATAGTTTAACATTTTGATCCATCGTAATTAATCCGCGATTTTTAATTATGAAATTTTGAGATATGAGTTTATAATCAGTGACTTTAAAGACTTTAATAAAACATAAATTAGATACTAATTCGTAGAAAAAAATTAGACACGAAAGAGTTAAATGGCCACACATTCGACAACTCTTCTCTATATCAGTGAATCTACTAAATCAGTAAAAGTCTTCGTGTAACTTCAGTTAAAGAAAGAGCATTATTTATTTATAAATTAGTGCTTAAATTTAGATTAAATGAACCAAACGATTTACTAATGATTTCTATACCATATAAATTCATCTTTTTATATTCGTCGATATTGAATGCCCCCGATATTCGTGTCACAACTACAAAGTTGGGCAAGCTGGTCAAAGAGGCGTAACTCTTACGCCACCGGATGTTCGAAATTCGAGACATAGGTCTAATTTCCCTGACGACAGTTTGAGAAAGATAAAAAACCGGAGAGGATTCGAGTAGGAGGAAAGAAAGAAAGTCCGAGGAATACTCGGGTCAACGCCAAAGGACTTAGTCGTATAAAAGCAGAGAAAGCGGGTTGGTAGCAGTTCGGCGTGCAGGAAGTAGGACACATCCTTATCCTTGCACGTTTGCGACGTGATGGAAACCACACTTGATGGAAACACCAACCGGTGCGAGAGAACGTATGGAAAATGAAGGCCACTTGTCAGGGTTGCGCGGACCACATTTCGCGTCTTCGTCACGTCCAGTTTCCCAAGAAAAGACGCAAACATTTACAAAATATTTCTAATAATTATTTAATTATTTTACAAATATTTATCAGAATATTTTCTAAATATTTTTGTGAGCTTGACGTGAGATCATAAAGATTATTATAAATATTATAATAACATATTTATAATAATGTATATAAAGCATTTAGTCTACATTTTAATAATATATTGAATAAATAATTATGCTTTTTCATGTATATAAAATATGTATAGATTATTTATGTAATATTAAAAAGAAAATAATAATTAATATTTATATATATTTATCGCAAATTGTGTCTAGCTCGCCAAGACGCCGATTTCTTTTCCATGAGAGAGAAAGGGGACAAAAAAAGAAAAAAGGAAAAAAAATACTAGTCGTAGCCGATGTTCAAAGTTGCGATAATAGAGCTGTCTTTACACCTTATTACGGTGTGTTGTAACATGCTCGTCACACGGTGCCTTTTAGCGGTAAAATAAGCCTTTATCCTCGGACGCACTATCCATTATGATCTCGAATAACGCCATTAGAGATCCATCGTATATATTTTCAGCCCTTCTTTCGCCGTAAAATCTTAGTATTAACCCACACTTTCGTTGTTTCTTTCGCCGAAATTAAAGAGTAACATAGGCAAGAATCGCTATTCAAGTAGCAAATTGTTATCATTTCGATATCAAATACTAGTTAAGTTTATTCAAATTATGCGTCAAGTGAGCGATTATTATACATATATACATACCTTTTTTTTATAACATTATACTGGTGTTATTTTGCTATGTCATAATTTTAATCCTGATTTTTAATATTTTCTTTTACGATATCAAAATCTAATTTGGTTTTAATTATTACAACACATAAAAACTGATTAAAAAATCAATTTTTTAATTAATTGTTACAAATTATTAAAAGTTAATTGCACAGAAACACTGATCATTTTTACAGGAAAAATTATTAATTACAGGAAACATGTAACTTTTTCTTAAATTGTTTTTTGTTTATGCAAAAAATAATTTCTTGCAATAGTGATTTTGTAAATGTAGTTTTACATTAGACGTGTTTTTCTTACACTCTATTTTAATTGTTTTTTCTTTTATTTTCATTTAAGTATGGATTCTTTAATAGGGTTAACTGTATATAATAACAAAAAGTATCAAATTTATATGTATAAAAATTAATGAAAACTTCAATTTATTTTTATTTTTAAATAATATTTTAACTGCAGATATTTTATCTCATTGATAATATCTATTAACCTAATTTATCATGTATTTTTATTAATGTTTAGCAAACATTTCGTGGATTATTCAGAGCATTAATTCCCAAGTCATCACAAAAGTGACAATAGATAGGATGTAATTTTAGATTTGGGATAAATAACTGCTTGGATACATTGTAAATTTTCTAGTTCTTTTTTGTTATAATTGTCATTTTATTGTCATGAGACATTGTCATGTGACATCAATTGTCTGTAACATTCTTTCTAAACGACTTTGAATATTATAAAGAAAATCATAACATATAATTATAATAAAAACAATTTAAAAAAACTGTTGTAAGTAGATTCGAGATCTTAAAAATTAGCAGTATTATGTTTATTGTTTATTGCAAACATGTTGTAACGTCACAAAAACAGTTGGAAAATTACTGCAAACTCGTGTTTGTCTAGGGAGAAATAAATCCCGCCGTAAAACGAAAGAGATCACGGTGATTATTTGCATAAAAAGCGTTCGAAAAGTTCGATAGACGCTCCGTTGTTTCCATTATGTCGCGTAATCGGCGGAGAAAGCGTCATATGTCACGGACCCGCAATGTCCGAGTCGTAAAGACACACATTATTATCAGCATCGATCATTGGTAATTATCATCGGGAATCTAAATGGTTTTCCTGTCTCGTGACCTGATCGCCAACGCGCGACAGTTGCGCAAATGCGGTCGGACTGTCAGACTGTTAGTAGCCTCGTCGTAGCAGATGTTACGATGCAGACCGTAAACTCGTATGCACCACTCCGCGCCACGCTTCGATCTTTACTTCCGCACGGCGATGTGTTCCATCCATTTTCAGAGTCAAAAAGCCGAGTATTCGACACTTTTGAAAACGTCTCAAATTGCCGCTAACAAAATGCTACCGTTTAACATGGAATGGATGCAGATCTGAAAATACTTAAATTTGGATCATCAAAACAATTTTACAGGTTGCTCAAGTTTCAACATCCTCGCAATTATTTTGAGCATTTGATATAATTATTTTGATGGTCCGATATAATTACATTCAGATCTTCTGTCTATACCGCTTCTTTCACTAATGTTGAACGAACTAATTAAAATTAATGAAGATAATTTTTCTCATTTTCCCGAGATTGGAAATGAAGTTGCCACTTCAGTCATCTTCCGTCGATGTTTTCACTTTCCTATCTTTTTCCGTAAACATCGCCGATCATGTTTACTACCTGTCCGTTGACGATGCATGACTGGCTCGTTTCTTAGGTCGACCGTCCCACCGGCGATAGACAGTTGGGCGAGTTTGGACACGAAAATCAGCATAATTATCCGTGATCTCATAAAACATTTATAAGACGGATGTTTATCATGTAACGGTTATAAATTTATAACCGCCTCGAAAATAATGAAAATAACCCTGTTTGCTATGATACTTCTAATTTAATGTTGAAATATAAACAATTAGAATAAGACCGTAACATATGACTCAATTAAAATCAAAGGAAGGCTAACAACGGTCATCACAGGATCTTAGTATTCAATAATATTTCTTATGGAATTGCGCGCCGTTACTTTCAGTCTTGAAACGCAGCTCATAAATTAAATTAGATTAATTATATCACAATATTAAACTAATAATCAATTTAACAATACTGATTCTAACAAGCATTTACAAAATGCTTCTTTTAAATACTGTAAAGTTTAATGTAAGTTGAAATAAATATTATGTTTCCTGCAGCATAGGTAAATTGATAACACAAAATATTCCAAATAGTGTTATATATTCATAAAATGTTTGATTTATATTTTAAATGTTACATATATCTATACGGAATAGTAGAAGAATATTTAAATGTCAATGAAATGTTCTAAATTATATGGAATAGAATAAAAAGCACATTATGTGAACTTTTATTCTAATGCAAAGATTTTTTGAAAGTAAGAAATCTCCGCAAAATAAAGGTATTTAACAACTTCAAAGTAAAGATAAATAAAGTGTATTTAACAGTACAATTTTTCTTAAAATTTAATTCAGAAGTCTTATATTTTTGGAAAAATCAATTTTTTATATCAATATATAAACTATCTTTTAAATATGTAATGATTATTTTACATATTCTTTATATTCTTAAAAGAACCACAAAATGGAAACTTTTTTTTAACGCGCGCGCATTTGAATATTTTTTGTATATTCTACAAATATTTTAATACGTTGGAATATTTCTTGAAATGTTATTTAAAAACATTATAAACATTTTATGAATATTTCAAGAACATTTAGCTTCAAATATGTAGGTAGCAACAGTAAAAAATGAATGTGTAAAAGTACATTAGCGGAAATGATAAATGTGACAGAGGACCATTTTTTCACTTTTCTTGTGGCATATAAAGTTAAAAATAAAGATTCTTCCTCAAACCAAATAAAATTGAAGGAGTTCTAGGGAAGGATAATTGTCTAATGACAAAGGAAAAAGTAAATGACCTCATTATTACCAAAGCAACGTATTGATCCTAGGCCCTTTGACCAAATATAATGGTTTTCTGCCTTTAAGGGTTATTAAAGGTTAAAGTATTTTTCTCATAAATCAGATTTACTATTCGTGACAATCGTTTTAGTGAATCCTACAACTGCTGTCATCCCTGTAGCACAGCAATATAGATGTAGAATAGAATCATAGTCAAAAGATTTAACCGATGGAAATTAAAAACTGACGTTGAATAAGATGCGGGTCTTTCAAACACGATAAACACGAGACATTTAGTATGATAATATTAAAAGATTATATTATCATTTACTCAAAAAAACGTTAGCTTTTTCTTTAATACAGACATTTTTTCCACAACGATATTTTTGTATATTTTAGATTTTTCAAGATGTAATGTTATTAGGATAAAAGAAATATATTTGGAGATTTAAGGAAGATACGAAAGCACGCAAGCACGCGCGCGCGCGCGCACACACACACACACACACACACACACACACACACACACACACACACAACATAGCACAACACAATTGAATCCAAAATAAAACTTCTTAAATATTTAAGCGACAGAAGATTAAATTAAAAACGTGAAGAAAAATATGGCGCATAATATGTTTCAAGATTTTTTTTAAAGAAGGAAACTGCACATACACACACATGCGGCGATAGCTAATGTACCTATGATACAAGAATATAGAAAGTCGATTCTCTATAGGAAAAGTCACATAGGTTGTGTTTAGAAAAAGCAGCTGTTGTAACTGTTGTAAGATTTTTCAATACGATTGATTCTTGCTCTTAGTTTTTGTCAGATCTAAATGTATATGAATTGTACAATAGTATATTGTGTTACGATTGCGGAATATTGGTTCTTTCGTGCGAGTGCGTCCACCCTCACGAATAGAAAATAGCCGATCCGCATATATTACACACGATATTTTTTGTTACCTGTATGTCGAAGTGTAATCCTTGAGTGTGAATTGACAGGTTAGTTAAAGTTAAGTTCGCGAAAGCAACGAAACGTCGGCAATCATGCAAGAGTTATCGTGTCGTGTGCATAAGAGTGAAATAATGAAACTAAATATAGATAAAGTCAACTGGTCGTGAGTTAAATTAGGTGATTATGGTTTAAAGTTGAGGGAGAAATACTTTTGTCATGCCATCAATGGGCAGAAACAGTGAAATAATAGTTTATTTGCTTGGGATAACTGGGTTGTAGATAAACGGCGATTTTGCGGCCGGTAGAGAGCCACCAAAAGGATCACTTTCAACGCACATGTAACAAAAAAGAATTTTATACAAAATTGTGTTTTCTAATAAACGCAGCTAGTGTCCGTTCTCAAACACACATGTAATACAAACATGATAAAATCCGGAAAAAATCCGTGCCCAATGCTGTCGTTAGTAGAAACCTTGCGGACAGCCGGACAGCCGGTAGACATTTACCTAAGGAAAAAGAAAAAAATGCGCCTCTTTTCTTACGACAAAATATACGAAGAAATAATGTTAATTAGTATATTTAATTGTATTATATAGTGTTCTAAACTTTTAAAATTTACCTTTGAAACATGGTAATTGTACGACAATATGCATTTCGATAAATGTTATACTTTTCATAAAATTTTAATAAAATTTAATTAAATTATGTTATAATGTAAACTAATTTAGTTTTTAAATTTTACTAAAATTTTATTAACTCTCTAAAAATAGAAAAAAAGATTAGGATCGGATACGACCTACAACAACGTCTATTTTATAGCTTTAAAAGAATTTATAATAACAAAGATTGATTCAAAGTTATCAATTTTATTTACTTATTTTGTACATCGATTATATGAAAATCCGAAATAAAGCAAAAATATTTATAAGGTCAGATTTGACTTTCATAAATATTAAAAAAACCGTTAAAAGATTAAATTTATAAAATTTTTTCAAATTTATATAAACGTAAGATTCTAACATGATATTGAGAGTAAATTTTAAGAGAAAACTAGCTCTGGCACAAATTATTATATATTGCGGAAATCGCTTTTGATTTTGACCATGTGAGTGCTAGATTAGACAAGGCTTTTGGTTTATTCCCGTGAGATATTTACACCGTTCCAACTTCAATTTTCTCCTCTTTTCAACAATCAAGAGGAGCCCGCTGCATCAAGCGCGGTTATGAAACTCAATCGCGCGTCAAGTAACGACACGTGATGAAAATGATGATGCCTCAGCATGTCTCTCCGAGAAAATCGCATGTGTAGCATGAGAGCACTAAGAACACTAGCAAAGCAACAAGAGAGAGAGAGAGAGGGGGGGGGGAGTTCTGACATTGTTCGTGTGGCGGTGTCCACTCGGCGTAGGCGGATTAAAGGTAAATCCAGTGGCGACGGGGGTTACAGAGAGAGAGAGAGAGGGGAGGGGGAGAGGGGTTAAATCCTGATCGCGTTTCACGAGCTACCACCTTCGAATGTCGCGCCAGCTTCCATTAGCGCGCTACCTACGGTAGCCCATCAAAAGAAAACTCCTGCACCGACATTATCACAGTCTGCCAAAATACGATTCTTCCTCGCCTAACCAGAGGGTCTACGACCCGGCGAAAATTCAAAGGGGTTACCGAGGGCCAGTTCTTTTCTTCAGACTCGATTACATCGGCAATAATAGACGCGGTCTAGAGTGGAAGTCCGTAGGGATCGCAATGAAAGTCTCGTTGATTCGTCTCGCTCGACGATTTGAAGAAAGAGCGTTCGCTCCGCGTGAAAGGGTTTTCTTGGGGTATACGCGTGGCGAGAGGAAGCAGCGGCGACGACTCTTTGGGGAGATTACAAGGGATTGTGACTGTCTTATTGATATGTATCCATGCGAGAAGTTTCATATTTAGTTAGTGTAAACATAGCGACGTTTTTAGGGATCATTGTACAGAAATCCTTTTTTAGTGCAAAATCGCACACAAACATTGCCACTTATAAATTTAAGACATATTTTACATATCTATCTTTGCTGCTATATCTTTTTTTATTATTTATTGTATGTATATATTGGTTATTTATTATTAATTATTTAATTAACAATTTATGTATTATTTAACTTACTGTACTTATTATTAGAACCTAGTGAGAAATAATGTTTGAAAAGATATCGATTTGAAGATATTTTTTAATCATCATTTATCACTGGAAAGGTTGCTAATTGATTGATTGAATATGAATTATAATAATAAAGTTAATATATTATAATCTTTGTTTGCAACAAAGTAACATGTACTTATAATTATATTTAAAACAAGCAAATTTTATCTGACTCTCTATTAAAAAAAAGCAAATAATAAAAAGAGTTAAAGACCAATATGTGAATAATGAGCTAAACAAATCTCATATGAACGTGTCACAGCTCCATATGTGGCTTTTTTCTACAATAACAATTGATATTTATTTATTTTAAAAAACTTCAGTCAAAACGTCTCCATAAAAAATTTTGACAAATCGTTGCTTTCCTATGTAGATTCCCGTAAAGGAAAATAAAGCGAGAATCCGTTTATGTTTCTTACGTTTTGGTTTTCTTTGCGAGTTCGTGAAACAGGTATCTCGATCAGTTGAAATTGTGACGTTGCTAAGAGAAGACTAACTTGGAAGAGCAATCGGGCTTATGTGAACAAAAAAGTTTTATGTACAGTATTACAAATAATTCGAAATATCATTGTGTAAAGAAAGAAATTTAAGATTGATAACGAAAAATAATTAAACTTGTGACTAAAGGCTGTTGTTTTTTAAAATACATATTACATTTGGATGCAAAATTGTTGTAAAAAGTTGACAACCCTTTTTCCTCGTTTATTTAATTAGTTCACATTATTTAGTTATAGTCGAGAATGGGAAAGTTACTTTTTAAAAATAACCAACTACTATTACTTGTTACCAAGTCAAAAAGTAACTATTATAGTTATCGTTACTCGTTACTGATTCTCAAAAGTAACAGCAACACATTACAATATTCTGTTCTATTATTTCAATATTCTGTGCTGTTACTTGCGCGCATTAAAAATAAAATATTCAATTATCTTTAATAAGCAATGCTTGTCAAAAACTAATTATTAATCTTCAACTACAATGTTGATAGATGTTTTCTGATTTTTTTCAGAAAAATTTTTAATACTTTAAAACAAAAAAACGTCAGACGTAATAGATCTATTGGATACTAAAATTCGATACTGAAAAAAACATATTACACTCTAATAATAATGCAAGTAACACTTTTGTCAGCTGATTTCGAAAAAAACATTATAAGTAAAAAACATATTTTAGTGGAAACATACTGATTATTATATGTCAAGCGTAGTATATTACAATTCTACTTTTATAGCCTAGGTTTTCGAAGATAAAAGGAAACACTATAAGGTTGGAGAAAAATTGCAAGCCATAAATATACCCTTTCAGATTGGTTCAAAGTGACCACATAGAAAAGATTCTGAATTATTGCATCCCTTATCCATTAAACTCTTTTACAAAGTGCGAATAGAAGTTGCACCGTTAGGGTCCACATACAATGCATCGAAGTATCTATAAAATCAAGACGAACTTAAATTATGAAACTCGTGTCGTCCCTCCAACACTTTGTGAAAAAACATTCACCAGAAACGTATCAAAATGCTTAACCATAGCTCTAATGTAAAAATTAAATAGAAATTGAATTTATCGATAATAGAAAGATAGCATACGCAGGTATGTACCAGTTATTTAATTTTAATATCTATTATGTCAAACTATTAGTATTCTTTTTTAGAAGTTATGATAAAATCTTTGGAACTTGGAACTTCTTAATAAATTCATATTTAGGCAATAATTTTATTGAAAAAGCACTAATTTCCGATAAACAATTTTTCATACATAAATATATATATACTATAAATGGTTACATATACTTATACTGATGAGAAAAAATTTACACTTTTGCGCAGACGGTTACTTATACCCACAATTGACTTCTGCAATCTAAAACTCATCCAGTCCAGTCGTCCTTAAACGCGCAAAATTCTAGCCCTATCATCTTCGTGATATTTAAATTCTTCCATTTCAAAGTTATTATAATTTTTAAGTGGAACATTGATATTTTGTCTTAAAAAGAATTTGTCTTTAAAATATCTATGGTTAGTTTAAGGACACTCTGCGCGTAAAAATTTTATTCCCGGTGTCTGGCACTCTGCTATTCTACTCGGCCGCTTCGTAAAGAGATACATCGAAATAGGTGTGAATCTTTGCCACCTCGGGCTTATCGAGACGTGATCTTTCCCGGATATATCGGCAAAAAGGGCTTTTCCATTTGTAATATTTGCCCACGGACGAGAAGTTTAAACGCGTCATCCTACGCGCCAGGACTGGAAGACACGTCCTGGGTGTTTCGGCGCAGTCCACGGGTTATCGGGCAAACAGGAATGTTTGCACGGGTAAAAGGTCGCAGTGGATCGAAAAGACAAAAATTTCAGAAAACGGAGTTTTTCTTGCAGAAAACAAGCCGAGAGAGCGGCCAATAAAAAAAGTCCGACATGCTGTACGCGATAAATAGAAATATGTCGCGTGTCGACTAATGGACGGATTATCCGACGTGGATGCAGGTAGCATCCTGATCGTTTATCGCGTAATCTCGAACCTGCGGACGCGTAATCTAAAGCGAGCCTCAAGGATGCAAGAATGTAACGCAACATAATACGCGACCTGCGTACCTCTACAGATATATCCAGCAGATCTCTATCTGCCAGTGAAAATCCAACTCAGTGGAATTAGCGGAGCCATTGAAAGTGCAGTTTCCAATAAAGAAACTATACACTGCGCGCTGGCTACCGCGAGCAAATAGATCCGAGGACGCGTTTCGGAGAAAAGATTTCCGGAAACGTTAGACGAGAGGACGATTTTTCTTCTCTCTCTCTCTCTCTCTCTCTCTCTCTCTCTCTCTCTCTCTCTCTCTCTCTCATCGAGGATTGGGTGTTGGATTCTACGTGTAAAGAGAAGAGAGGATCTTACAGTAATCGTACGAATGCGTGCGATTACTTCGCTTTTATTCGCGTGCGTTTGACGTATCACAATATGAGCTTTTCATTGTCGGTTTAAGCGCACGTACTTTTCTCATAAATAGTTTGATTCAATAAACAGACGTCTGGAGGAAGAGAGGACGGAGAGAGGGAACTATGTGTAATTCCCGATATCCATCGCATCAGCGAGTTAAGTTTGCCTGAACGACGAACGTAAGCTGTCACACAATGGATGTGGGCACGTTGAGCTTACAGGCGTCGATCGCACGACCGACTGGCTTTTAAAGAGAACGCCGACGAATGCAGAGAAATCCACCCCCGCCTGCGCGCGCTCGCGCGCTTGTATATTGGATCGGCGGCAAAGGATTGAACAGTGTGAAGAGGCAACGAGGCATGTCGCAACTCGTTACAGCCGAGAGATTGGAATCTTCACGGGTTCGAGCCAATTGCGTCGCCCCCGTGTTTCGGAAAATGCTATATAATTTAGCGCACGAGTGGTATCGAGGCTCGATAATGATCGCCGTCTTAAAGACCAATCCGGTAGGGGAGGGAGACATGTTAGGTATTTGATAAGAATGTCACATGTCAAGCTTCAAAGAAAAGCGAATCAGAAGATCGTCTACAATTTTTTAGATTTATCGAAAGTCGAAGCTAACAATTACGACATTCTGATTTAATACAAATAACGTTTTGACAATTAACTTGTAATTTAACTTAAATTAATGTAATCTTAACATAATTAAGTAAAATAAATTTTGTACTCTTGAAACTTTAACATAACTAAATTAATTTTATAAGTTACTAACTTTAATTTAATTTTGTAAAAAATATTAACTTAACAATTTTTTAAAATTTTTTGGTATGTTATTTTGCAAATAATATATAATAAATAAAATCTAAGCAAAAACGTAATTTATTATTAAAAAATGTTTTTTTAATATTTCTTAAAAAATATTAATGTGAAAAAATTTGGAAAAGAAATATTAATTGCGATTTACATATGATGATAAGTGATATTGCTACATCTCATTAGTATAAAGTCAAATTTATAGAAAATTATATAATTTATGAGCATTTCATACTTACGCTGCACGAAAATAAAAAGAAAACTTTATTTTTTTTATTATCAAAATGTTTCTAAATAAACTCTATTTTTTCTTATAAATTACAAAAATTTTACGTTTTATTTACAATTAAATTATTAAAAATTCTTTTTCTCTCGTAACATTTAATACTGTTTTACTAAGTTATTTAAACAAAACTATATGGTCAAAAAATTTAAAACCATTTAGACATGTTAATCATAATATTATTTTTAAATATTAATTATATTATCAGATTATAATATTATTTTCTTCAAAATATAATCAAATTCTTATGTTACGGAAAACGAATGGATTAGAGAGATTGCTTAAGAGAGACATTACCAAGTTACTTATAATACTGCGGTTTGATTAATTCGAATGACACGGCTTCTATGGTACAGTTGCAACGGAGCGCGTGCCTAGTACCCCAAAAATAAGAGCGGAAGATTAGGTCGTGGAGGGATCGAGGGCCTAAAATTGCTCACGGAGAGACAGACATAAATTTTACAAAAACGGTCGAAGGTAATCGAAGTGTCTGCTTTAACTGGCGGACGGCGAGGGGTGCAAACTAATGAAATAGATTCGTCGTCTATCTACCCTCTCGCCCGCTCTCATTGCAGTCGACCGTACAGCTTTTTCAAGCAGCTGCAAACGCTCTATCTATTGTCTTAGTTTCGCAGATGTGCATTTCGGGCTTCGAATGTCCGGCACGTGTCACCGGGATAACGCGGCTAATTAAGCGATGGATGAAGACCGCGCGATAGCGAGGACTGACGCATTGATAAAACGTTAAATGATAGTTGCGTCTTACGAAATACGACTTCTTGTTTGCTAGGAACATGCTGAAAACAAGGATGATCATTAAAATAACAATTAACAGATAAAAAGTATCTCTGAATTAAAGATCATGATCGATGTCTCATAAATGATATCTAAAACAATTCTGAAACAAAGCTGCATTTAATATAAATCACTATCAACATTCTTATTATATATAGTTAATTACTGGTAGACTTTTAATAAAATATATATTTTTATTATATTATATATTAAAAATTTTAAAAACATGTATTACACATATTTTAGTATACTTATATATTTAGCCCATTATATAGTTTATTAATAAATTTAATTAAACACATATTTTATATTTGGTGTGTGTAAATATTAATAAATTAAAGAAAATTATATAAAATTTTTTGAGATATGTTATTCTTTCTATGTAGTAACAAAAAAGTGTATGGTAATACATATAGTAAATACATTTAATATTTGTTACAAAGGAAATTTCGACTAAATACACTTAGGTCCATAGAGGTAACCCTAAATAAGCCAACATTATCGCTACGAAACGTTCACTATAACCTTTTTTGGAGAAAAAAGAACGTATATAATCGTCCTTGGAATGGAAATCGTTTGGGAATTTTATCTAAGTGCAATATCATACAAAAGATGCAGTATTAGAAAAAAATGAGTCAACAATGCGATAAGATTATCATACATTCGTGGCATTTGTTAGACCTGCGATATTTTCGTTAGGTAGATTTTGACCTCACAATACTTTGGAATCGGAATGTCATTTATATCGCATCGGAGTTAAGACAGGTGAAGGTTACCCAGCTGCCTCTTCCTTATGTAATTGTTCTCTCTCTTTATCTTTTCCTCTTACCCCATTCCTTTTATAACCTGTAACATTATATCTTTACTCTCATAATTCTATTTAATCCTCTCTTGTCATTGCAACACGTGCCATCATTAATAGCAATAGAATATCGAAATTTGATTCGTCTTCCTATTTCTATTAAGTTATTTTGTAGAAGATACAGAATATGTTTAAAAACAGAGATAATTAAATAATTTTATCAAAAAATAAGCAAAAAATTTAGTATTGTATACATATTATAGCATTTTTTACGCTCTGTTCACATGTAACGTTATTTCAGAGACAATAAGATGATAAGTTAAATCTTATTTTTCTCAAATACTCTATGCAGATTTTTCACAGGCATCTCATCAATAACATAATCAATTAATAGGAGAAACTTTTTAAATATGTAACATAATCTTTTATTACATTTTTACACATATTTATAATAATCCAAACATAAAAAATTAATTGTAAACATTAGACAATTTTAACATTTAAATAAAAGAGATCAGTTTTTCGTTTTATTTTTCTTTGAGATTATGACATCAAAAATTAAAATTTGTGTCTTAAAAATCAACCCGATTGTTAATAAAAAATCAAAATAAAGTTTATTGAGATCACTTGAAACAATTAAATTAAATATTAGATCTATTCAACTGCTCAAAATTTACAAAAATTGCACTTAAAATAAAACAAATATACATTTTAGTGCATTGCATTGGAAAAAGAGAAAGAAAATAAAGATTCTGAGTAAAGAAAATCTAAGCAACAACTAACGAATAAATTAACAAGTCAATGATTACATATATTTTGATCGTAGGTTAAAATTTTTTTCAATATAAAAAATTAGATATAAAAGTCGCAATTTTAATTTCAACTAGATCCAATTTGGTTCAACTAGGTTCCCCATTTAAGAAGGTAAAATTAAGTGCAAAATCAGTAAACTAATGTAATCAAATAAAGGCATAAATGTCAAGTAAAATAAAAATTTTTTAAAAGATCAAATGAGTACAAGAAGAAAAAAACGAACTCAAAAGATCGAATGAGTTTTTATGTTAGCATTATGCTAACTCGTTGTCAACAATTTTCGTACATTATATTTAATAACCTCATATTAAAGGGTTATCAAGAGACACGATAGTGTTTCGCGCCAAATAAAAGCGCAGCGAGATAACAAATAACATAGATTAACAACGCTTCTTATATTTAATTTAAAAATTAAATGTAATATTTTATTTATATATATTTATATTTTAAATATATGTCCATAATTTTATAAAAGTTTATAGTTAATTAAAAAAATACATACACTCCAATTAACTTTTGTATTTTTCTGTCACAAATTACTGATTCTATATTTTTTATTATTAGATCGGAAATATTACGTAATTACGAAAAAAGCTTGTTTAAATTATCTTTCTATGTTAATCTTAAAATTCTTCCTTACTGTTTACAAGTTTCTAAAATCCTTGTATAAAGTACATCTCTGTGTGTGTGTGTGTATGTGTGTGTGTGTAGGTACGTGATAGGATGCACTATATTGCAAACACAAGCGATAGGACTGTGTATTATCTATCCAAATGTAACCATCATTTTCAACTATACAAACACTTAAAAGAGTCACAAGTTTTTCTTTACTGTAATAGACCTAGAATACAATATCTCGAATATGTCATGGATGTTTTATCCTACGTAAAAATTCCTTGGTTAATCGAAACCTTTTCTGTCCTTTTACTGATATAGATTTCTTAGAAAGAGATATTTTTCTGATATAACTCTTATATTTCTTAGAAACAGATATTTCTTGTGTAAAAGAACGAAAAATCAGGAACAATGAATAAATTTTCACCGTTAAATAATATATTAAAAATTCAAATTTACATTAATTATAAAGTTAAACAACTTTTTAATTTTTAATTATAAGATAATTAAAAGGTAACCTCCAAAAATCCTATCTAAAAAAGGAGATGTTAAATTGAATCGAATTTATTGTTGCCGCTTTTCCGAGATGCTGATTGGCTGTCTCGCTATAAAATTGTTAAGTGCGTTGTGACTGTCTTCACTTCGTGTCATTTCCAGCTGTCAAACTACTTCGTGTCGTTTTCAGCTGTCAAACTGTCACTTTTGATAGCTGATTGAAATAATTACAAGAAATCAGGGAAAAAGAAAAAAGAGCCAAATAAAAAATATACGAGAGGAAGAGAAAGAGAGAGAGAGAGAAAGAGAGAAAGGGGGGGGGGGGAAGAAGTAAGAATCCTTTCTAAAAAAGGGCATGGCATCAATACTCGCATCTCTCGAAGTATTGTTGTCGCTTTTCCGCGATGCCGATTAAACGTGTGTCAATAGTTTTTAAAAAAGTTATGGTGTTGTAATTAATAAAAACATTTTTTTAAAAATTATTTTGCCCGGAAAACTTGAATTTTGAAAGCTGGACGTGAAGTGCTAATTGAATATCGACAGATTTATTTATTTTAACGCAGTTTTCATATAGTTCCGGACGCGTCCAATAATTTTCTAAAGAGTTCCAGTGATATAATTAATTAAAACATTTTTTAAACAATTATTTTGTCCGAAAAACTTGACTTTTGAGGGCTAAAGGTGAGATGCTGTTCAAATATCGACAGATCTAATTATTTTAACGTAATTCTCATATAGTTCGGGACGCGTACAATATGTTTCTATAAAGTTCAGGTGATATAATTAATTAGAACATTTTTTAAACAATTATTTTGCCCGAAAAACTTGAATTTCTAAGGCTACACGTCAAGTGCTATTTGAATATCGACAGATCTATTTATTTTAACGTAATTCACATATAGTTCGGGACGCGTACAATATGTTTCTATAAAGTTCCGGTGATATAATTAATTAGAACATTTTTTAAACAATTATTTTGCTTGAAAAACTTGAATTTCTAAGGCTACACGACAAGTGCTAATCGAATATCGACAGATCTTATTATTTTAACGTAATTCTCATATAGTTCGGGACGCGTACAATATGTTTCTGTAAAGTTCCGGTGATATAATTAATTAGAACATTTTTTAAACAATTATTTTGCTTGAAAAACTTGAATTTCTAAGGCTACACGATAAGTGCTAATCGAATATCGACAGATCTAATTATTTTAACGTAATTCTCATATAGTTTGGGACGCGTACAATATGTTTCTATAAAGTTCCGGTGATATAATTAATTACAACATTTTTTAAACAATTATTATGCTTGAAAAACTTGAATTTCTAAGGCTACACGACAAGTGCTAATCGAATATCGACAGATCTAATTATTTTAACGTAATTTTCATATAGTTCGGGACGCGTACAATATGTTTCTATAAAGTTCCGGTGATATAATTAATTAGAACATTTTTTAAACAATTATTATGCTTGAAAAACTTGAATTTCTAAGGCTACACGACAAGTGCTAATCGAATATCGACAGATCTAATTATTTTAACGTAATTCTCATATAGTTCGGGACGCGTACAATATGTTTCTGTAAAGTTCCGGTGATATAATTAATTAGGACATTTTTTAAACAATTATTTTGCTTGAAAAACTTGAATTTCTAAGGCTACACGACAAGTGCTAATCGAATATCGACAGATCTAATTATTTTAACGTAATTATCATATAGTTCGGGACGCGTACAATATGTTTCTGTAAAGTTCCGGTGATATAATTAATTAGGACATTTTTTAAACAATTATTTTGCTTGAAAAACTTGAATTTCTAAGGCTACACGACAAGTGCTAATCGAATATCGACAGATCTAATTATTTTAACGTAATTCTCATATAGTTCGGGACGCGTACAATATGTTTCTGTAAAGTTCCGGTGATATAATTAATTAGAACATTTTTTAAACAATTATTTTGCTTGAAAAACTTGAATTTCTAAGGCTACACGACAAGTGCTAATCGAATATCGACAGATCTAATTATTTTAACGTAATTCTCATATAGTTCGGGACGCGTACAATATGTTTCTATAAAGTTCAGGTGATATAATTAATTAGAACATTTTTTAAACAATTATTTTGCCCGAAAAACTTGAATTTCTAAGGCTACACGACAAGTGCTAATCGAATATCGACAGATCTAATTATTTTAACGTAATTCTCATATAGTTCGGGACGCTTACAATATGTTTCTATAAAGTTCAGGTGATATAATTAATTAAAACATTTTTTAAACAATTATTTTGCCCGAAAAACTTGAATTTCTAAGGCTACACGTCAAGTGCTATTTGAATATCGACAGATCTATTTATTTGAACGTAATTCTCATATAGTTCGGGACGCGTACAATATGTTTCTGTAAAGTTCCGGTGATATAATTAATTAGAACATTTTTTAAACAATTATTATGCTTGAAAAACTTGAATTTTTGAGGCTACACGACAAGTGCTAATCGAATATCGACAGATCTATTTATTTTAACCTAATTCTCATATAGTTCGGCACGCTTACAATATGTTTCTATAAAGTTCAGGTGATATAATTAATTAAAACAATTTTTAAACAATTATTTTGCCCAAAAAACTTGAATTTTTGACGCTACACGACAAGTGCTAATCGAATATCGACAGATCTATGTATTTTAACGTAATTCTCATATAGTTCGGGACGCGTACAATATGTTTCTATAAAGTTCAGGTGATATAATTAATTAAAACATTTTTTAAACAATTATTTTGCTTGAAAAACTTGAATTTCTAAGGCTACACGACAAGTGCTAATCGAATATCGACAGATCTAATTATTTTAACGTAATTCTTATATAGTTCGGGACGCGTACAATATGTTTGTATAAAATTCAGGTGATATAATTAATTAGAACATTTTTTAAACAATTATTTTGCCCGAAAAACTTGAATTTCTAAGGCTACACGTCAAGTGCTATTTGAATATCGACAGATCTATTTATTGTAACGTAATTCTCATATAGTTCGGGACGCGTACAATATGTTTCTATAAAGTTCCGGTGATATAATTAATTAGAACATTTTTTAAACAATTATTATGCTTGAAAAACTTGAATTTCTAAGGCTACACGACAAGTGCTAATCGAATATCGACAGATCTAATTATTTTAACGTAATTCTCATATAGTTCGGGACGCGTACAATATGTTTCTATAAAGTTCAGGTGATATAATTAATTAAAACATTTTTTAAACAATTATTTTGCTTGAAAAACTTGAATTTCTAAGGCTACACGACAAGTGCTAATCGAATATCGACAGATCTTATTATTTTAACGTAATTCTCATATAGTTCGGGACGCGTACAATATGTTTCTGTAAAGTTCCGGTGATATAATTAATTAGAACATTTTTTAAACAATTATTATGCTTGAAAAACTTGAATTTCTAAGGCTACACGACAAGTGCTAATCGAATATCGACAGATCTAATTATTTTAACGTAATTTTCATATAGTTCGGGACGCGTACAATATGTTTCTATAAAGTTCCGGTGATATAATTAATTAGAACATTTTTTAAACAATTATTATGCTTGAAAAACTTGAATTTCTAAGGCTACACGACAAGTGCTAATCGAATATCGACAGATCTAATTATTTTAACGTAATTCTCATATAGTTCGGGACGCGTACAATATGTTTCTGTAAAGTTCCGGTGATATAATTAATTAGGACATTTTTTAAACAATTATTTTGCTTGAAAAACTTGAATTTCTAAGGCTACACGACAAGTGCTAATCGAATATCGACAGATCTAATTATTTTAACGTAATTATCATATAGTTCGGGACGCGTACAATATGTTTCTGTAAAGTTCCGGTGATATAATTAATTAGGACATTTTTTAAACAATTATTTTGCTTGAAAAACTTGAATTTCTAAGGCTACACGACAAGTGCTAATCGAATATCAACAGATCTAATTATTTTAACGTAATTCTCATGTAGTTCGGGACGCGTACAATATGTTTCTATAAAGTTCAGGTGATATAATTAATTAGAACATTTTTTAAACAATTATTTTGCCCGAAAAACTTGAATTTTTAAGGCTACACGTCAAATGCTATTTGAATATCGACAGATCTATTTATTTTAACGTAATTCTCATATAGTTCGGGACGCGTACAATATGTTTCTATAAAGTTCCGGTGATATAATTAATTAGAACATTTTTTAAACAATTATTTTGCCCGAAAAACTTGAATTTTTGAGGCTACACGACAAGTGCTAATCGAATATTGACAGATCTATTTATTTTAACGTAATTCTCATATAGTTCGGAACGCTTACAATATGTTTCTATAAAGTTCAGGTGATATAATTAACTAAAACATTTTTTAAACAATTATTATGCTTGAAAAACTTGAATTTCTAAGGCTACACGACAAGTGCTAATCGAATATCGACAGATCTAATTATTTTAACGTAATTCTCATATAGTTCGGGACGCGTACAATATGTTTCTGTAAAGTTCCGGTGATATAATTAATTAGAACATTTTTTAAACAATTATTTTGCTTGAAAAACTTGAATTTCTAAGGCTACACGACAAGTGCTAATCGAATATCGACAGATCTAATTATTTTAACGTAATTCTCATATAGTTCGGGACGCGTACAATATGTTTCTATAAAGTTCAGGTGATATAATTAATTAGAACATTTTTTTAAACAATTATTTTGCCCGAAAAACTTGAATTTCTAAGGCTACACGACAAGTGCTAATCGAATATCGACAGATCTAATTATTTTAACGTAATTCTCATATAGTTCGGGACGCTTACAATATGTTTCTATAAAGTTCAGGTGATATAATTAATTAAAACATATTTTAAACAATTATTTTGCCCGAAAAACTTGAATTTCTAAGGCTACACGTCAAGTGCTATTTGAATATCGACAGATCTATTTATTTGAACGTAATTCTCATATAGTTCGGGACGCGTACAATATGTTTCTGTAAAGTTCCGGTGATATAATTAATTAGAACATTTTTTAAACAATTATTATGCTTGAAAAACTTGAATTTTTGAGGCTACACGACAAGTGCTAATCGAATATCGACAGATCTATTTATTTTAACCTAATTCTCATATAGTTCGGCACGCTTACAATATGTTTCTATAAAGTTCAGGTGATATAATTAATTAAAACAATTTTTAAACAATTATTTTGCCCAAAAAACTTGAATTTTTGACGCTACACGACAAGTGCTAATCGAATATCGACAGATCTATGTATTTTAACGTAATTCTCATATAGTTCGGGACGCGTACAATATGTTTCTATAAAGTTCAGGTGATATAATTAATTAAAACATTTTTTAAACAATTATTTTGCTTGAAAAACTTGAATTTCTAAGGCTACACGACAAGTGCTAATCGAATATCGACAGATCTAATTATTTTAACGTAATTCTTATATAGTTCGGGACGCGTACAATATGTTTGTATAAAATTCAGGTGATATAATTAATTAGAACATTTTTTTAAACAATTATTTTGCCCGAAAAACTTGAATTTCTAAGGCTACACGTCAAGTGCTATTTGAATATCGACAGATCTATTTATTGTAACGTAATTCTCATATAGTTCGGGACGCGTACAATATGTTTCTATAAAGTTCCGGTGATATAATTAATTAGAACATTTTTTAAACAATTATTATGCTTGAAAAACTTGAATTTCTAAGGCTACACGACAAGTGCTAATCGAATATCGACAGATCTAATTATT
Organism: Monomorium pharaonis; assembly: GCF_013373865.1. Taxonomy (NCBI): domain Eukaryota; kingdom Metazoa; phylum Arthropoda; class Insecta; order Hymenoptera; family Formicidae; genus Monomorium; species Monomorium pharaonis. The sequence goes on from NW_023415948.1 coordinate 29,868, forward strand.
TTAACGTAATTCTCATATAGTTCGGGACGCGTACAATATGTTTCTATAAAGTTCAGGTGATATAATTAATTAAAACATTTTTTAAACAATTATTTTGCTTGAAAAACTTGAATTTCTAAGGCTACACGACAAGTGCTAATCGAATATCGACAGATCTTATTATTTTAACGTAATTCTCATATAGTTCGGGACGCGTACAATATGTTTCTGTAAAGTTCCGGTGATATAATTAATTAGAACATTTTTTAAACAATTATTTTGCTTGAAAAACTGAATTTCTAAGGCTACACGACAAGTGCTAATCGAATATCGACAGATCTAATTATTTTAACGTAATTCTCATATAGTTCGGGACGCGTACAATATGTTTCTATAAAGTTCCGGTGATATAATTAATTAGAACATTTTTTAAACAATTATTATGCTTGAAAACTTGAATTTCTAAGGTTACACGACAAGTGCTAATCGAATATCGACAGATCTAATTATTTTAACGTAATTCTCATATAGTTCGGGACGCGTACAATATGTTTCTATAAAGTTCCGGTGATATAATTAATTAAAACATTTTTAAACAATTATTATGCTTGAAAAACTTGAATTTCTAAGGCTACACGACAAGTGCTAATCGAATATCGACAGATCTAATTATTTTAACGTAATTCTCATATAGTTCGGGACGCGTACAATATGTTTCTGTAAAGTTCCGGTGATATAATTAATTAGGACATTTTTTAAACAATTGTTTTGCTTGAAAAACTTGAATTTTTAAGGCTACACGACAAGTGCTAATCGAATATCAACAGATCTAATTATTTTAACGTAATTCTCATGTAGTTCGGGACGCGTACAATATGTTTCTATAAAGTTCAGGTGATATAATTAATTAGAACATTTTTTAAACAATTATTTTGCCCGAAAAACTTGAATTTCTAAGGCTACACGTCAAGTGCTATTTGAATATCGACAGATCTATTTATTTTAACGTAATTCTCATATAGTTCGGGACGCGTACAATATGTTTCTATAAAGTTCCGGTGATATAATTAATTAGAACATTTTTTAAACAATTATTTTGCCCGAAAAACTTGAATTTTTGAGGCTACACGACAAGTGCTAATCGAATATCGACAGATCTATGTATTTTAACGTAATTCTCATATAGTTCGGGACGCGTACAATATGTTTCTATAAAGTTCAGGTGATATAATTAATTAAAACATTTTTTAAACAATTATTTTGCTTGAAAAACTTGAATTTCTAAGGCTACACGTCAAGTGCTATTTGAATATCGACAGATCTATTTATTTTAACGTAATTCTCATATAGTTCGGGACGCGTACAATATGTTTCTATAAAGTTCCGGTGATATAATTAATTAGAACATTTTTTAAACAATTATTTTGCCCGAAAAACTTGAATTTTTGAGGCTACACGACAAGTGCTAATCGAATATCGACAGATCTATGTATTTTAACGTAATTCTCATATAGTTCGGGACGCGTACAATATGTTTCTATAAAGTTCAGGTGATATAATTAATTAAAACATTTTTTAAACAATTATTTTGCTTGAAAAACTTGAATTTCTAAGGCTACACGTCAAGTGCTATTTGAATATCGACAGATCTATTTATTTTAACGTAATTCTCATATAGTTCGGGACGCGTACAATATGTTTCTATAAAGTTCAGATAATATAATTAATTAAAACATTTTTTAAACAATTATTTTGACCGAAAAAACTTGAATTTCTAAGGCTACACGACAAGTGCTAATCGAATATCGACAGATCTATTTATTTGAACGTAATTCTCATATAGTTCGGGACGCGTACAATATGTTTCTATAAAGTTCCGGTGATATAATTAATTAGAACATTTTTTAAACAATTATTATGCTTGAAAAACTTGAATTTCTAAGGTTACACGACAAGTGCTAATCGAATATCGACAGATCTAATTATTTTAACGTAATTCTCATATAGTTCGGGACGCGTACAATATGTTTCTATAAAGTTCCGGTGATATAATTAATTAAAACGTTTTTTAAACAATTATTATGCTTGAAAAACTTGAATTTCTAAGGCTACACGACAAGTGCTAATCGAATATCGACAGATCTAATTATTTTAACGTAATTCTCATATAGTTCGGGACGCGTACAATATGTTTCTGTAAAGTTCCGGTGATATAATTAATTAGGACATTTTTTAAACAATTATTTTGCCCGAAAAACTTGTATTTTAGGGCTAGGCTTGAAATTCTAATCGAATATTGACAGATCTATGTATTTTAACGTAATTCTCATATAGTTCTGGACGCCTACAAGAGTTTTTTAAAAAGTTACGGTGTTATAATTAATTAAAAACATTTTTTAAACAATTATTTTGCCCGAAAAACTTGACTTTTGAGGGCTAAAGGTGAGATGCTGTTCAAATATCGACAGTTTTATTTATTTTAACGCAATTCTCATATAGTTCCGGACGCGTACAATAAGTTTCTAAAGAGTTCCGGTAATATAATTAATTAAAACATTTTTAAAACAATTATTTCACCCGAAAACTTGAATTTTGAGAGCTAGACGTGAAATGCTAATCGAATATCAACAGTTCTATTTATTTAAACGCATTTTTCATATAGTTTTGGACGCGTACAATAGTTTTTTTAAAAAGATACGGTGTTTTAATGAATTAAAACATTGTTTAAACAGTTATTTTTCCCGGAAAACTTGATTTTTGAGGACTAGACGTGAAATGCTAATCGAATATCGACAGTTTTATTTATTTTAACGCAGTTCTCATATAGTTTCAGACGCGTACAATAAGTTTCTAAAGAGTTCCGGTAATATAATTAATTAAAACATCTTTTAAACAATTATTTTGCCCGAAAAACTTGAATTTTGAGGGCTAGACGTGAAATGCAAATCGAATATCAACAGTTCTATTTATTTTAACGCAGTTTTCATATAGTTCTGGACGCGTACAATAGTTTTTGGAAAGTTACGGTGTTATAATTAATAAAAACATTTTTTAAACAATTATTTTGCCCGGAAAAACTTGAATTTTTAAAGCTAGACCTGAAATGCTAATCAAATATCGACTGATCTATTTATTTTAACGTAATTCTCACATAGTTCCGGACGCGTACAATAATTTGCTATAGAGAATTCAGGTGATATAATTAATTAAAACATTTTTTAAACATTTATATTTTCCGGAAAACTTGAATTTTGAGGGTTGACGGGAAATGCTATCGAATATCGAGAATTCTATTTATTTTTAACACAGTTTTCCTATAGTTCCGGACGCGTACAATAATTTTCTAAAGAGTTCGCCAGAAAGTGAAAGTTTTGAAATTAACAGGTAACATTACAATATAATATATTATAATTTTTAATTTATTTAAAGGGGATTAAGTATGGAGATAAAGTATGTAAGAGTGATATTAAGAAACATGAAAATATAATATAATCACTAATTTGTGTTTAGTGAGTGAGAGAGGGGGTGGAGGGAGGAGAGTGGGAGAGCGTGAGAGATAAAGAAGAGGATTAAATAAGAAGTAAAGTGTAAGAGTAATATTGAACAATATGAAAATAATATAATTAATATCATTAATATTATAATTAATAATTTAGAGAGTGGGAAGAAAGAGCGTGAGATAGAGAAGGGCATTAAATATGATAAGTGTGTGAGAGTAATATTACAGAAGAAAAAAAAGGTGCAATGTTCAATATAAAAATGCTAAGTGGCGCGCGCGAAGCGCGCGCAATGTTGTGGTCTAGTATCTATAAAAACTATGTACAAAATATTATTGATAAATGTTTTTTTTTTACTTATTATAAGTATTGTACTGTCTGGAAATTAGGTGTGTCACTCAAACTATACTTATAATTTGGTCATTTCCATTTATTACAAATATAAGTATTAGCATACCTCAATTTTATTTAATTAAATAGAGTTACTATTACATACTCTAATTTTCTGTATTAATGGGGAAAACTCCCGTTTTATATATGCACTATTATTATATATAATTAAAAATATATTAAAATATCTTAAATTTGATTTCTGGAATTAAATAATTTATAATATTATATACTATTCATATGTGTACTATATTTATAGCAAAATATTGTAAATATTTGCGTGTACAGAAATATCGCTTACCCCGAGCATATTAGTAAAAGCTTACGCTCGTCATTGGCGCTTCTTGCTCCCAATTCTTGCATGTATAGCATCTCGTACTTTTGTTGATATTAGTCGGCAATCCAAGAAATATATCTTGAACATGTCACGAATGCGAATCGACATTCCGGTAAGCGATTCAGCGAACAATCGATTTCAGAGAAACGATAGCACACTTTCAGCTTAAGGTAAACAAACGGGAGCGAGATACGGAAGCGGATATCCGCAATTTCGCTGCGGGTGGAAGTATTAAGATGCTGCTGGAGAAAAGAGCAGCAAAAACTGGATGGAAAGATCCACAGCGCGCGGTTACATCAAGTTGCATAATGCACAGCGTGGACCTGTTTGCTTAGGGCGAAATGCGGTTTGCCTTCCGTGGATCACGCGCACACAGAGCTATCTTGTCCAGACCGCAATCATCTTTTATGAAGCATTATGCGAGCCTTCCATTTTCGATTGTGAAAATGTTTCAGAAAAGAATTAGAAGAAAAGAAGGCATTCTTTTTTATTTTAATGTCAATCTGAATCTTTTATCCTTCGTATTCTTTACGTTCTCTACTTTCAAAAAATCTAGAAACATTTAAACTTTTTTTTATGTATCTGTTGTATTATCAAATAGTTTTCACAACTCATATGTTAAAATTTTATTTTTTTTTAAATATCAATAAAAAATTTGCAAAAAAAACTAGTTAGATTGCAAATTAAGATTAAGTAATATTGTTTCAAGTATTTTATAGCTTTTATCTATTTATCTTTCTATCTATTCCAAATCTTATAACTTTATTATATGCATTAACATTTATTCCAAATATATTCTAAATATTATAATAATTAATATTTTAATGTTATAAAGAATAATCATAAGGTAATTGAAACAAAAATTTATATTTGCTTGTTATTTGGATTTTTCTTTGATTAAATGTTAATATTCTTCAAAAAAGTATAAATTTATTTTAAATATACATAATAATAAGTTGATTTCAATTTTTCATTCCCGATTCTAAAATTTGTGATGAATGTATTGTAAGACTATTATCAAGAAAGAGAAAATTTTCATAGTTTATATGTACACACACACACACACACACACACACACACACACACACACACCACAAACACACAAAATCGCTATTAAAAGAAAGTAAAATAAGTGGAATAACCGTTTTTTTTAAATGCAAATATTCAATAAAACTCGTTATACATTCGCATTGTGATCGCAAATTAAAAGCGAATCGATGACCAGTCAATTAAATTGAAGTAGTCAAAATCTAATTGGTTGTAAGCAATTTACAAGTTCCAAACTGAGTTCGCACATGCGTACTGTGTAACAGGCTCAATAGATTGGCATGTTTTTATAATACTAAACCACATATGGTCATATTTTTTATGTGCGAATTGAAATACAGTTTTAAATATAATATTCATGAATAAAGTATTTACGTAAGTGTGGAGCAGATTTTCCATGGAGGTTCTTTCGGATAAGTGTCACATATCCGTTTACTTATCGCAATCTCTGGGGAGGATCCAAAGTGCATATTTTCCTGGGAAAAAAAAGCGCCGACTGAACACGTCCGAAACGAAAAATGGTCAGATGAACGTAACAGGGTGGAAGCAGGTCCGGTGTCATATGATGACGCATGTGAAACTTTGCATTGCGTCCGATGGTCCGGTTGTCTTTCAAGTTTTAAGTATATGTGTGTTCTTGAGCGTCCGGTTGATTTTTTTTTACGATTCTTCGAGACAGTATTTTACGAAGATATATATCATAAGTGTTTATCGGGGAAATAAAAAAAATAGGTAAATCTAAAAAAAATCATATTTACCGACAATCTATCTTGGGTACTTTTGCTTTTAACTTTTTTCCCAATTATAGCTATAGTGCATTTATGTAGAAAGCTATTATTATTTATTTATTTCATATTTATTCTAATTTGCATCTTAGTTTTTAAATAAAAGTAAATATTTTTGAAACAGAAAAACCACATATTATCTGTTTCCTTAAATCAAAATTAGATAAAGATTTTACAGGATAAAAAACATTGAAATTTTTTTTTATTATTAAGATCTATAATCCCTTAAAATAATAAATTCCAACATACTGTATGGTATTAAAAATAATAAAATAATGTAGGCGCGTTGATTTATGATTTCACGTGTGTGCTCACGAATACAGACATATTCATTATATAAATTATAGGAACTTTTCGTACACTAAGTATTGAAATTATTAATCGCCGAAACGAGTGTGGTAACGCGCTATAATTCTTCTTCTTTGTCACGATACTAGGAAAGCGAACTTGGGGGCAGTAGAGCTTGAAATAGGTCCCCGCCGAGTTTAAAAGAGAGCACGACGATGACGCATAAATGTCTAGTATTCCCGACACAGGCGGATTTTTTAAAGCGCAGCAGCGTGTCCCAACCTATCCATTACCTGGGCGCGCGCGAGGTGAACGACGGTTTGCGAAAATTGGGAAAAGGAAATACGAAGCTTTTTCAAAACGTTAACCCTCAAGCGGGACTCCCACCGGTCCAATAATATACCATTCGATGGATTACCCGAACGAATATAACAGTGGTTGACGCATAGTTACGAAGAGGTGAGGGCGAGCCGATTCCCACCGTCTAAATAACACACAGCGACGTCGTTAAACAGTCGCTGGATCGGGTCATGTCCCTTTTCTCAAATTGCATCTTTTTCCCAAGGACTCATGGATGTGCCAAGCTGAACACAGGTTGTGGCCCCGACTCGGGCGGGATCTCGTATTTGAAATAGTCGTTTTACAAAGAGGTTGTGCGGTTCTGACGCGCGGAGGTTCTTGTTTGTTGAACGTGCAAAAGGGGTACGCAACCTTTATTGGACTCCAACACCCAGAATGGGGATGTACGAGATGAATCCGCCGCTGGATAATAAAGAGTTAGTGCGTTTTCGGTTGAGTCAAATT